>NC_082727.1:52269281-52541781 GCF_030144855.1 Hypanus sabinus
TATGACGTGTCGGTGAGCTATCTTCTGGGATGTAGCTACCTTCTTCCATAATGCTCTGTCAAACTTTTCCTATTTCTGCCACAGCAATGCTCATTCTCAGGAACTCAGCCTATAGGTCCTTGGTTCCCAATATTTGCAAACTTCTCTTCCAGTTCTTCTTAAAACATGCCCTGGAAGTGGGAAGGTAATGATATTAAACACTTTAAAAAATAATTTCCTACTAATTACAATATTAAATAATTGGAAATACAGTGCTGTGCAAAAGTCTTAGGGATATATATATATATATATATAGGTAAGGTGCCTCAGACTTGTGCATAGTACTGTAGTAATTTTATGTATTGCACTGGACTGTTGCCACAAAAAAAAATTCATGATGTGAGTGTTGATAAACCTGAGTCTGATATGGATATTGTGGAGTGACAGTAGGAAGAAAAAAGGGAGAAGGGAATCATGATTGGGAAAGAGGGAAGGGAGAGGGAAGCACCAGAGCGACATACTGTAATGATCAATAAACCAATTGATTGGAATCAAAAGACCTTGCCTGGTGCCTCAGGGCTGGGTGTGTCTGCACCTGTGCCACTCCTCTCCCCGGCACTCCTTCTCTGCCACCTGTCCTATACCCCTCCTGCGGCACTCCACCCGCACCATTCCCAACATCCTTATAGCCGAGGTATATGTGCCTAAGACCTTTGCACAGTACTGTAGTTTCAAGTTAGATTGAAAATTATCAACCATCAATTATCAATTAGTTGATCATCAGTTATCAACTTACAAATAATATGCTCTCCCTAGTGATCAGTTTGAGGTCTGTCAGAACCTCTAAACTCCATAGTACCTAATGACAATCAATTGGAAATTTGTCAGTATTTATGAAGGAGGCGAAAGATAATTGCTATAAGAATTGCTGCAAGACTATGTCTAAAAGGTATTATTAGGCACAGATGACTGAGCTTTAAGTCAGAAGTGACCTGGGAATGCTGACTGAGATTTGTAGAGGTTAAGTTCTGCCCAACTAACCCAATCTGAGTTTTTTTTTGAGAATTAAAGTCAGGTTATTAATTTCAAGTCTACAGGACCCAACCATTGTATAGTTTGGATCTTTGGGCTTGGATCAATGCAGGACAGTAAATGTTTATTTTATAAATGGATGTACTGTTCTTTCTCCAAACATCTCATTGTACGAAAGCCAATGCTGGAGGAACTGGACAGGCCAGGCAGCATCAGGACTGATGCAGCATCTCGACTGTTTACCCTTTTCCATAGATGCCACCTGACCTGCTGCGTTCCTCCTGCACCATTTGTGTGTTGCTTTGGATTTCCAGCATCTGCAGATTTTCTCGTGTTTTTGCTTCAAAGCCAAGTCTTTTACATTAAATAAAGTTATATCATGGTGATGCTTTGAGAGGGTTTGGTATGGACAGCATGAGGCAGTCCTTCAGGATAATGTACCTCTACTCCAGCCACACCTCCTAGAGGACCACAACCTCATCATGGTTTGGAGGCTTGCGTGCCTCAATGACCCGGAGAACTGTATTGGCTGGAGTCAGGGTTTTATGCTTTGGCTCTTGGTAGGGTCACCCATGCCAAACAAGTAAAAGGGTAGAGGTTTGACTAAGAGTGTTCCATGGGTCCTCCTGGTTCATGGGTTCATCTCAGGGCTAACAACCCTGACTGGTAAAACAAAATCATTACAGAAACAGCAATGAAGAATCTTTCTCTATCTGAATCCAATGGCATTCCTGAGTCTCTGCCATGGTCTTGCGTGACTGACAGATGTGTAAACAGAGAGGGAGCTACTGACACGATGAAGGAAGCCCTGAACACCACCAGAAGTGGAGAACCTTCATTGCTGCCCTTAACGCCAGCAGTGTAACAGGCAGTAAGTAAGTAGTACTCCAGACACAGACTAAATGTCTAATCAGGGGGAAAGATGTTGCTGACAGGGAGAAGGGACCTGGCTCAGACCCATGAGGACACTGGGATGAGGAGCTGATGACCCTGACTGGAAGAGAACGGGGGGGGGGGGGGGTAAAATTAACAAGCTCATGTTGAAGGGTTCTGCGTAGTGGCCAAGTTGTGAAGGCTGTACAAATATGGGAGCACGGCTCGACTGAATGGCTGGGATGTGCTTTGGCCCTACACCAAGACAGGATTCTTAGCAATGGTCCAGACTGGTATCAACTCCATGGGTTGGCTTCGGTTAGGGTTAAGTATAATTTTAAACCCAATCAAACCTCTAATCTCATTGGACAATATTTATTGGATTTTCAGAAACAATTTCACACAGAGGACTGTTAGAAGCTTTGTGGCAAAGTTTGCAGATGGAGGGGTAGGTAGTGCTGAGGAAGCAATGTGATTGCAGCAGGACCTAGACAAATTGGAAGAACGGGCAAAAAAGTAACAAGATGGAATACAGTGTTGAGAAACGTATGATAATGTATTTTGGTAAAGGGAACAATAGGGTGGACTATTAACTAAATGGGGAGAAGGTTCAAACTTCAGAGATGTAGGGGGACTTAAGAAACCTCGTGCAAGGCTCCCAGAAGGTTAATTTACAGGTTGATTCTGAGGTTAAGAAGGCAAATTCAGTTTGGCATTTATTTCAAGTGGAATAGAAAATAAAAGTAGGGAGATAATGCTGGGCCTTTATAAGACACTAGTCAGGCTGCACTTGGGAGTATTGTCAACAGCTTTGGGCCCCATATCTCAGAAAGGATGTGTTGTCATTGGACAGAGTCCAGAGAAGGTTCACGAGAATGATTTCAGGAAAGAAGGGGTTAACATATGAGGAGCATTTGGCAGCTTTGGGCCTGTACTCAGTGGAATTTAGAAGAATGCAGGGCAATCTCATTGAAACCTACCGAATGGTGTTAAGGACTAGATGGGATGAATGTGGAGAGGATGTTGGGCGTATCCGGAACTAGAGGGCATAGCCTCAAAATTGAGGGGTGAATTTTTAGAACAGAGGTAAGGAGGAAATTTTTTTAGGCAGAGAGTAGTGAATCTGTGGAATGCACTGCCATAGACTGCAGTGGAGGCCAAGTCCGTGGGTATATTTAAGGCAAAAGTTGATAGTTCTCTTATTGGTCAGGGCATCAAAGGATATGGCAAGAAGGCAGGTGTATAGAGTTGAATGGGATCCGGGATCAGCTACGATGAATTGGCAGAGCAGACTTGATGGGCTGAATAGCCTTATTCTGCTCTTATGTCTTATGGTTTAATCAATGGAAAAACAATGAACTAAAGGCAATCTTTTGACATAGATGAGGAAATAGGAGGGTAGCAGACCGAGAGCACAGACTCCATTGGTACCTTGTAGTTACTGGTATCTCCCAGGTGCGGGAAGTTGCTAATATACATTGATAAGTTAAGTGGGTGAGCAGACCAAAATTCAAAGTGCATTCTCTTTTGACCTGAAATAGATTGAGGAGCATGTTGAGTTGCTGAGAGGCTAAGAACTACAGAGAAGCAGAGAGATTTAAGAGTTCAGGGTCCAGCACCAGGCACAGATCGCCAAACACAGGAGAATAAGTACAAAAATAATTAGGTGACTTATGGCCTATTAACTTCCATCCACAGGGATTGCTGTTATAGCTCCTAATGTAAATCCTGTGCATTTACATTCCGCATGCTTTGCTTCAGGTAATTTTGTTAGCACCGAATCGTGAAGGCTAATTGAAGCCATTAACCACAAAAGTCATTCAGGAACAATTCCCTAGCACACTTTTTTTAAAGAGAAAAACAATTAGTAATCAAGGAGCTACAATCTTTCACACTTTTGAAAGAAAAATCACCGCATCCACCTCATTACCTCCTACCCACTTCTTTAGGGGTGGCCTTGCTTGAATAAGTGAATGATTTGGGATGATGTTGTACAAAGTTAATAAAACTAAAGTAGTAACAAGTTAATAATACTGAATGAGCATTAGGATTGATTCTAAATTACTTAATCAATTTTGCTCTTCCACCTATTTTAAACTGATATCACTTTAGCAACCTAAGGACAGTTACAAGCTCAGGCTATCAAATAAACTCTTCTCGGGCTTCCAGCTGGGTACAGATATCGATTTTAATTGATGTTTTAATGACAAACTCTGCCACCTTCATTAGGAATGATGGCTGATGAAGGTGGCAAAGTTTGTGATTGAACTGTTGGTTTAAATCAATACCTGTACCCAGCTGGAAGCCCAAGAAGAGTTTATTTGTCATATACATCGGGAAAGCACTAGATCCTTTTTTTTTAACTCAGTATATGTTTCCAGTCCGGATCTTCAATGGTCCTTGTATAAAGAAAACAAATTAAAACAGACACAGCAGTCTCTCTACTGTAACACTGCTCTTGATTCCTGTAAGAGTGAGTACAGTGGACAGATGAAGCTTAAAACATCAGAACATGCCAAATTTGGAAAAAGACCATAGGACAAAAATAAAACCACACACAAACATAATGTTACCATGTCAGTGTAGATGCAGATGTTTTTCCCTGAATATTCCCAGCATGGAGTGTCTAATGTGGTGAAAGGTCATTGTTGATTGGAATTTACTGAAACCCTTGATCATGTTTCTCATTGCTCACTAACTCAGAGACAGAGTTTGGCTTTGAAAGCACAAATAAAGCTGTGGTTTAACCATTACAATTGTATTACCTTTCCCAAAAATATTTGTTTATTGTTACAGTACCATGCAATGCAAGTACCCATCCACATGTTCCCAAGGGGACACTGACATTTTCAGCACTGGCAAGAAAATTCACTGTGGTTACTTTGACATTTAATCTTTGAATGCAGTTCTGGGAATTTCACTTTCTAGATTTCTAGCTTTATTAACTTAATCTAAATTTTATATACTTTAAACTAGATAACTTTAAAAAACATTAAAGCCATTTAACAGATGGAACACATAAGGGCAATGGTTAAATTTAGTCTTTCGGTTAAATTTTTTTAGGAATCCATCTTAACAGTAGGCTTAGAAAATTAATGACCACCATCCAGCATGGATAAAATTATTGCGGTGGCCCTGAAGTTCCAGATAGATGTCCAGAGGTCGACAAGCCTGGAAGTAGAGGCCTGAAGATTGAAGGCTGGATTTGAGGAATCCAGTGGTAGAGGCTCGAAGGTTGAAGCCCCTGGGTTGGGTTGAGAGGAGGTCAGAATCAATGTCTACGAGTCATCGGGCCAGGATTGGAGGTTTGAGACCCAATGTTTGCCAGTCTGAGGCCAAAGACTGGAGAGGGAGAGAGAGGAAGTGGGAGAGGGGGAGAGAGAGGAAGTGGGAGAGGGGGAGAGAGAGAGGGAGCAGGAGAGAGGGAGAGGGACAGGGAGAGGGAGAGGAGGGGCTGAGACCATAAGATGTCAGAGCAGAAATCGGCCATTCAGCACATCAAGTCTGTTCTGCCATTCCATAATGGCTGATCTTGCATCCCACTCAACCCCATACACCAGCCCTCTCACCATATCCTTTGAAACACTGACTGATCAGGAAACAATCAACTTCTGCTTTAAATATACCCACGGGATTGGCTTCCACCACTGTCTGTGGCAGAGCATTCCACAGATTCACTATTCTCTGGCTAAAACAATTCTTCCATTCCTCTGTTCTAAAAGGTCACCCCTCAATTTTGAGGCTGTGCCCTCTGGTTCCAGATACCCCCACCAAAGGAAACATCCCCTCCGCATCCACCCTATCTAATCCTTTCAACATTCGGTAGGTTTCAATGAGATCCTCCGCATTCTTCTAAATTCCAGTGAGTACAGTCAAAAACCTCCCAAATGCTCCTCATATGTTAATCCCTTCATTCCCAGAATCATCCTTGTGAACCTCCTCTGGACCCTCTCCAATGACAACGGATCCTTTCCGAGATACAGGGCCCAAAACTGTTGACAATACTCCAGGTGAGGCCCGACTAGTGTCTTATAAAGGCTTTTATATTCTATTTCCCTTAAAATTAATACCAAAATTGCATTTACCTTCTTAACCACAGAACCTGTAAATTAACATTCTGGAAGTCTTGCACGAGGATTGCTAAGTTCCTCTGCACTTTTGAAGTTTGCACCTTATCCCAATTTAAATAATAGTCTGCGCTATTGTTCCTTTCAGCAAAATACATTATCATACATTTCCCAACTCTGTATTCCATCTGCCACGTTTCTGCCCATTCTTCCACTTTGTCTAAGTCCAGCTGCAATTACATTGCTTCCTCAGCACCATCTACCCCTCCACCTACCTTTGTCATCCGCTAACTTTGCCACAATTCCATTATCCAAATCACTGACAAACAATGTGAAAAGGGCTTGTCATGCTGTTGTGTTGGTGTGAATTATTGTTTTGTTGTTGCTGCTGTTGAACATCGATGCTGAAATGTGTGGTGATCCTTGCGGGCTGCTCCCAGCACATCCTCAGGCTCTGTTGGTAACACAAGTGCTGCATTTCACTGTGTGTTTCACTGTACATGTGATAGTTAAAACTGAATCTGAGAAAGAGAGGAGCTAATGGGACAGGGATAGTAAGTGAAACCACGCATGATATAAGGGATATGGTAAAGATGCTGTCAGGTGAATGTTTCATAATTTTACAAATGACTGCAAGGGAAATAATTGGCCTTTCACTCACATTTGTAAATTGCCTGTTTAACATTAATAACAATTTTAATGACCTACAAGCATCATTCTGTGGTACCAATTAATCCGATTCATCTATTTTTTTGTTTTAGATTCCATTAACAACAAAATAATCAATAGTAAGGATCATTGTAGTTTTCAAATATAACTGGATATATGCATTAAACACTCAGAAGTTGGTGCAAAATAACAAATTTCACAACATATATAATAAAACTGATTCTGATTCAAATCTTGCATTTTCTGTTTTTATTTTAGATTTCCGGCTTGTGCAGTATTTTGCTTTTAGATGATTAGAAGATTGATCTGAGATACATCAAAGCATACTGGTTGGTGGGTAACTTGTCGTGTGATTAGGTGAGGGTTAAATCGGGGAATTGCTGGGCCGTGCCGCTCAAAGGGCTGGAGGACCTATTCTGCGCTGTATCTCAGTAAATAAATAATAGAAACGAGAGGCAAGTAAGTCCCCTGACAGAAAACATGTTAAAAGTTCACACGTCAAACAAACCAATGATTTCCCCTCAGTACACACTGTTGCACAAATGTTTTCGTGTTTGTCTTTCGTTATAGAGCTACGTTGTAAACAATATATGTAATAAAAAATTAACCTGTTGTCCACTAATTTGTCACCAAGCCTATAATTCAGGTACAAAAATTCAGCTCTTGTCCTGCATAACTATTACCCAAAAAAAATTAAATCAAAATAAAATGATTATCAGAAATCGACAAAGAATTAATTTGCATGGATGTGGTTCTCTGCTAGTTTCTTCCTTTGCGAAACTATTTACATTACCTTACACTTTACTGTAGCTCACCCAAGTATAGAAACTTAGACTAGGTTTGGGGAAGAGAAAATTACAATTGTAATGGAATCAGTTCAAATTTCATCCAATACAAACTCCAGTACGCCAATGCGAGGCATCAAACAACAGGGAACAAAGCAAGTAATTAATTTCTCTTAAAAGATGCCTAAATTTGAATGGAAAATTGGTTATGACTTTAAGAGCTTCATTTGTTAGCAGTGTTGTTTTGCCCTCCATTGCAATTTTCATGTGAATTTTAGTTGAATTACATATTACAGATCTCTTTACTGAGTGAAACAAAAAATCCTGCTAACTTTGGGGAAAATGACTTACTATGGGATAATTCAACCCAAATGTTAAGGATGACTGTAGAAAGCAATGCATTCACATTCATCACATTGAGGGAATTGTTCTTTATATAATTGCTATTGCTATAAGATGTTCTAGGAATTGGAAGGCACTTATGTTTGGTGCCTAAACTAGAAATCAGCTCCAAAAAAGATGAAGGTGCTATTCACAATCCATCGGAACTTCTCATATGAGTCGCTTTCTTAATGGAAGTAGCTAGTTGAGTGGTGTTGCTGCAACAACCTTGCACTAATTGTCAGTAAGAACAAAGAATTGATTGTTGAATTGAAATTGAAAATTATAAACTCGGTCAGCTTTATCATGGGGACTAGCCACTCCCCCTCCCCCCCAGAATCCAGGACTTCTTCAAGGAGCGATGCCAAAATTTTTTTTAGCTCTGAATCCTTGCCAGAAGGGTTTAGTAGCCACCATTTATAATATGATCATGAAAATACAGCCAGAGGTATCAGAAAAAATTAAGAAGGAATGGGAAAAAGAACTTCATCGTCTTATACCCACTGAGCAGTGGGAGAAAATTTTACAATTAGTCAATTCCTCTTCTATTTGTGCTAAACATGCCCTAATACAATTTAAGGTTGTACATAGGGCTCACATTTCCAAGGATAAACTTGCTCGATTTTACTCTCATGTTAATCCAACCTGTGACAGATGTCATTCTGAAGTAGCTTCATTGACCCACATGGTTTGGTCTTGCCCTTGTTTGCAAAATTATTGGAAAGATATTTTCAGTACTATTTCAACAGTTCTGAATATTAAATTGCAACCACATCCTATTACTGCAATTTTCGGTTTACCAATGGTGGATAATATTTGTTTATCCCCCTCAGCTCGACGGATGATTGCATTTGTTACATTAATGGTTAGAAGATCTATCTTATTGAATTGGAAAGAAATTAATCCTCCAACTATATTTCAGTGGTTTTCTCAAACTATCTCTTGTTTGAGTTTAGAAAAAATTAGAAGTGTCTTTGATTCTTCAGCTAAATTTGAAGAAACTTGGAGAACATTTATCCAACATTTTCATATCAGTTAAACTGACTTCTCCTAAACCCTGCTTCTATTATCCTTAATTATTTGGATGGAGGTGCGGAGTTATTGATGCTACTGTGTAAATTTGACATAATGCAATGGCCCATGTTAGTTAGGTTTTTTTTTCTTCTCTTTTCTTTTTTGGGGATTTCTTCTTCTTGTTATTTACTCCCTTTTTTCGCAATTACTATGTTTGGGAGGTTATTATATATGGATTATCATCTATATGAATGTATACTTAACCTATTAATTATGTCCTTCCAAATTCTCTGTATTGATGTTTCATTTATGTTTGTTTAAAATTAATAAAAAGATTTAAAAAGAGAAAAAGGAGCGATGCTTCAAAGAAGTGGCATCCATCATTAAGGACCCCGATCACCCAGGACATGTACTCTTCTTATTGCTAACATCAGGGAGGAGGTACATGAACAGCTTTTTTCCCTCTGCCACCAGATTTCTGAATTGACATTGAACCCATGAACACCACCTCACTACTTCTTTTACACTACTCATTTAATTTATATTTCACAGTTTTTATTATCATGTGTTGCAATGTACTGGTGCCACATAATATCAAGTTTCATGACGTGCTGGTGATATTAAGCCTCATTCTGACAATCTCAAAGTTCAAAGTTTATTATCAAAGTACAAATATGTTACTGTATACATTTTCTTGCAGGTAGTCACAGTAGAACAGAGAAATAGAATCAATGAAAAACTATAAGGACTGACAAACAACCAATATGCAAAAGACAAACTGCAAACAAAAAATAATAAGTAAATAATTCTGAGAACAAGAGTTGTAGCGTCCTTGAAAGTAAGTCCATAGATTGTGGAATCAGTTCAGAGTTGAGGTGAGTGAAATTATCCATGCTGGTTTAGGAGCCTGATAGTTGAAGCGTAATAACTGTTCCTGAACCAAGTGGTGTGGGACCTCAGGCTCCAGTACCTCCTTCACGATGGCTGCAGTGAGAAGAATGTTGGGGGGTCTTTGATGATGATTGCTTCTTTCTTGTGGCAGCATTCTTTGTAGATGTGCTCAGTGTTGGGATAGTGAGAAGGGCTTTGCCCATGATGGACAGGGCTGTCTCCTCCACTTTCTGGACACTTTTTCATTTATGGGCATTGAAGTTTCCATACCAATCTGTAATGCAACCAGTCTCGTTCAGCGCAAGATCATTTTATATGATGTTGACAAGGGAATTACTGACCCTCTCCATCTCCAATCCCCTAATGAGGACTGGCTCATGGACCTCTGTTTTCTTCCTCCCACAGTCAATAATCAGTTCTTTAGTTTTTAAAAATTTTACCTGCACTACTACCCCTAGCGGTGTGTCCCAGAAACATACCACTCCTCTGTGTAAAAAAATCTTTCCCACACTTATCGGTTGTACTTACTCTCTTTCCCTCTAGTACATTTCAACCTTGGGAAAAAGATATTGGTTGTCTCCTCCATCTAATGCCTCTCGTAACCTTATGAACATCCAACCCTCTGCCAATTCAGAAAAAAAAAACACAAGTTTGTCCAATCACAAACAAGAGAAAATCTGCAGATGCTGGGAATCCAAGCAACACACACAAGATGCTGGATGGGCAGCAGTCCTGCTGAAAGATCTCAGCATGAAACTTTGACTGTACTCTTTTCCATAGATGCTGCCGAGCCTGCTGAATTCCTCAACATTTTGTGTGCTTTACAAGCTTATCCACCAGGTAATGCCTTCTAACATCAACGGTATCATGGAAAATCTCTTCTACACTCTTTCCTCAACATCTCGACGTCTATCCTACAATGTAGTGACCAGAAATGTATACAAAACTCTAGATGCAGCCTATCTTGAGTTTCATAAAACTGCAGCATAACTTCTCAACTCTTGAATTCAGTGGCTCCAGTAATAAAGGCAAGCCTCCATTACTTCTTCACCACTTGGATTGTCCTATTTACACCACAAATGGAAACCTGTTAGTGATTTCTTCACTTCTGACTTCACCCCTCCCCCCAAAAAATTAATTTCAACAAAGTGAGGAAGGAGTAGCGGATCTGCCAGACACAACCAAATGAAGAAGTTTTGTTGTTTATCATAGAGTGTAAAAAGGAAATAGGTCCAAGAAAAATACCTCATTCTTTGTTATTTTCCAAATACAATTATGCTTAACATCAGTCTGTTGTTAATTTTGCACCATTGTAATCACAGAATATTTGAAAATACATTTTATTATGGGTTTAATCTGTAAATATGCTTAACTTCCTGTTTGGCAATCAAAGTAAATGGTGAAAATCCCATACAAGTTCCAGAGTGACTGAATCAGTACTAAAGTAATTTTAATCCAAAGTTTGCAATCTTGAATGTGAAGTAAATGAGAGTGCTTAAGTTTCACATCATGGGGTTTGATTATCGAAGTTAGCTGTGAACACAGGAGGTGTCAAGAAACTAATTTATCAGAATTTGCTGATGCCTTGTCCACACTAAACTAATTAAAAATCGCTCACAAAATTTCAAGCAAATGTTCTCAATACATTTATTTTCCTCTACAGAACTTTAAATCATCAATTCTGCACATGAACTTAATAGCACTAAAGTTTGTATTGTAGAGTTACTCTGAACAATGCCAGTTAATTCTGCAACTATTAGCTTTTAAGATCACACCAGATAAAATTACCATGTTGTAGTTTTACCTTGTATTTCTTAAGCTAAATATATGAAAATGAATCCAAGCTGTACTAAATTACTTACTCTAGCCCAGGGATATGGCTCACTGTGTGGATTTTTGTGCCAAATTTGCTCCAGTGATTTCTGAGTTCATGCTCCTTGGGAATTAGATTTTAACAGACTGAGAAACGATTATTTTCTCCATCAGGAGTGATTATTAGCATTAGGCACAATTCAAACTCAAATCTACAAATGAAATTATCTTATTCTGGGTTATACATTATCAATTAGCTCACAGTACCACCACATAATAGATATCTTCAAAATAAATTTATATGTTCTCATTACTTCAGCATTTGACCTGATCACGGTAAGCTCCAGTTAATGCTTGGTGTGAGAGAATTTGATTGAAGTGATAAACCTGAAACTCAGGTTCAAATTATATTTATTGAATATTGCAGTAAAATTTACAGATATCTTGATTTTAGCTATCTACTTGACTGTACACCGTACATCATTATGTACTGTGTAAACACTAAACCAATTTGTACACTATTTTAATTCAAGTATTCACTGCTTATTAACAAACATGTATATTATTTCATAAGTTAATATGGTATTCACAGTAAATGCCACAGAGTAGAGCTAATTCTGTAAGGTCATAAAACCTCAACAGTTAATGTTCATTTCAGCACCAGACAGTAGATGAATTTGTCCATTTCTAATGACTTCCCAACTCTTTGCCAGATGATTCTTTGAAACCAGATTCAAATTACTGTTGTAGGTGTTTGAGAAGGATTGTGACTGCTTGTGCTAAGTTGTCTACGTACCCATCTGCCTTCACTGTTGGGTGCTGTTCATCACATTGCCTGCAAATTAAACCACACAAAAAAATAATTCGGTACCTAGACATAGTAAAACAATTCATTAAAAATAATCCATCAAGCCTGAGTTTATCATATATTCAGCATGCAAAATAGGTTGTAATTGTTGATAAAGATAGATCACAGTTAAGACACAATTTCAGCCAGTTCTTCAAATTATTCAGAAAGTCAGAAGGCATGGGATCCAGGGAAGTTTGGCCAGGTGGATTCAGAATTGGCTTGCCTGCAGACGGCAGAGGGTCGTGGTGGAGGGAGTACATTCAGATTGGAGGGTTGTAACTAGTGGTGTCCCACAAGGATCTGTTCTGGGACCTCTACTTTTTGTGATTTTTATTAATGACCTGGATGTGGGGGTAGAAGGGTGGGTTGGCAAGTTTGCAGACGACACAAAGGTTGGTGGTGTTGTAGATAGTGTAGAGGATGGTTGAAGATTGCAGAGAGACATTTATAGGATGCAGAAGTGACAGATGGAGTTCAACCCGGAGAAGTGTGAGGTAGTACACTTTAGAAGGACAAACTCCAAGGCAGAGTACAAACTAAATGGCAGGATACTTGGTAGTGTGGAGGAGCAGAGGGATCTGGGGGTACATGTCCACAAATCCCTGAAAGTTGCCTCACAGGTAGATAGGGTAGTTAAGAAAGCTTATGGGGTGTTAGCTTTCATGAGTCAAGGGATAGAGTTTAAAAGACGCGATGTAATGATGCAGCTCTATAAAACCCTTGTTAGGCAACACTTGGAGTACTGTGTCCAGTTCTGGTCGCCTCAGTATAGGAAGGATGTGGAAGCATTGGAAAGGGTACAGAGGAGATTTACCAGGATGCTGCCAGGTTTAGAGAGTATGGATTATGATCGGAGATTAAGGGGGCTAGGGCTTTACTCTTTGGAGAGAAGGAGGATGAAAGGAGACATGATAGAGGTGTACAAGATATTAAGAGGAATAGACAGAGTGGACAGCCAGCGCCTCTTCCCCAGGACACCTTTGCCCAGTACAAGAGGACATGGCTTTAAGGGAAGGGGAGGGAAGTTTAAGGGGGATATTAGTGGAAGGTTTTTCCACTCAGAGAGTGGTTGGTGCGTGGAATGCACTGCCTGAGTCAGTGGTGGAGGCAGATATACTAGTGAAGTTTAAGAGACTACTAGTCAGGTATATGGAGGAATTTAAGGTGGGGGGTTATAAGGGAGGCAGGGTTTGAGGGTCGGCACAACATTGTGGGCCGAAGGGCCTGTAATGTGCTGTACTATTCTATGTTCTATTTAAATACTATTTTTCTTTGTTTGCTTCTGAGGATATCAATTTGTATTTATGCAACACTTTGATCCCTGGGCTATACAGCTAACAGTCATAGAGTCAGACAGCAAGGATACAGGCAACCATGCTGATTATGGTGCCCACCCAGCTAGTCCCAATTTATTGCGTTTGGCCCTATATCCCTCCAAGCCCCAGCCCTCCATGTACTAATACAAGTGCTTATTAAATGGTACTATATACTGCCTCAACCACTTACATTGGGAGCTCATTTCATATGCTTACCACTCTTCATGAAAAGGTTACCTCTCAGGTCCCTTTTAAATCTTTCCACTCTCACCTTATACCTATCTGCTTACTCTTGGACTCCTCAACCCTAGAGTAAACTCCAAGAGGACCACAATCTCGCCATTGGGTTTGGACACTTGTGTGGTTCAGTGACCCAGCAGCTACGTTGGCTGGAATCAGGGCTTTATACTTTAGCTCTTGATAGGGCCACTTATGCCAAACACGCAAAAGGGAAGAGGCCAGACTAAGAGTGGTCCAACAGTTCTCCAGGTCTGTGAGTTCAGCTCAGGGCTAAGAACTTTGGCTGGTAAAATAAAACTATTACTGAAACAGCAATGAAGAGTCTTTCTACATTTGAGTGGCCAAGGACAGACAGAGACAGAGGACCTTCATTGCTGCCCTAAACACCAGTGGCACAATGGGCAGTAACTAACTAACTGTGGGGAGAAGACTGGTACCATCCACCTTATCTAGGCTTCTCATAATTTCAGATGATTCTATAAATGATCTATAACTTTCTCCAAACAATATTGGGATATTGTGTGCAATTTTAGTGGCCACAGTACAAGAGGAATGTGGTATAAACAGAGAGAGTGCAGAAGAGATTCAACAGGATCCTGCCTGAAATAGAGGGCTGAGATTCTAGAGCAGGGGTTCACAATCTTTTTTATGCCACAGATCCCAACCGTTAACTGAGTGGTCCGTTCTTTCTATGTGTCTTGTTAGTTGGTTATTGAGTGATTGAAATACAATGCAGAGTAGGGCCTTCCGGCCCTTCGAGCCATGCCACCTAGCAATCTCTCAATTTAACCCTAGCCTAATCACGGGACAACTTACAATAACCAATTAACCTACCAACCAGTACATCTTTGGACTGTGGGAGGAAACCCATTCAGTCACAGGGAGAATGTACAATCTGCTTACAGGCAGAGGCGGGGATCGAACCAGGGTTGCTGGCACTGTAAAGTGTAGTGCTAACCACTACGCTCCCCTGCCGCCCCACTATAAAATTCGGTTAAATGGGAAAGCTTTATCCCCCTCTTTGATACTAGTCGTGAAAATTGTATGTTGAATTAATATTCTAAAGATTTAATAATTATCAGGGGTAGAGATAAGTCTGATAGTCAGAGTCTTTTTTTTTCCCCCGGGGCACCTCTATTTGGAACTATAGGGCATGGTTTAAAGTGAGATGGAGAAAATTTAAAAGAAGCTCTGAGGTGTTGGTTTTTCATGCAAAGGTGGTGAATATCTGGAATGAGCTGCTAGAAGCTGTGGTAGAGACAGTAAAGATTACAATGTTTTAAAGACACTTAGACAGGGACTTATATGAGAAAGATACAGAGGGATACAGCCTAATGCACGATTAGCATAGATAGACATCAGAGTCAGTTTGGACAAGGGAAGCCAAAATACCCCTACCATGTAGGTCGATGAAGTTAATGGGAATTTTGCCAGAATAAAATGAGATTAGTGTAGGATTAGTGTCATGGGTGCTTGATTTTCAGCCTGGGAAAAGCCTGCTTTGGTTCTGTATGACAATGGGTTGAGCATTGCCAAATGGAATTTAATATCTTCAAGTGTAATGTGACATATTTTGGGAAGTCAAATATACAGTAAATTGTAGGTCACTAAGGAATGCTGAACAGGGGATCCAAGTCGTTAGTTTCCTGAGAGTGGCAACACTGATTGATAAGGTGGTGAAGGCGCATGGCACGTTTGCCTTCATAAATCAGGCATTGAAAACAGAGAGTTGAGATGTTAAGATACAAAACACTTGTTAGGCTGTACTTAGCCTATTTGTCACACAATATAGGACTGATGTGATTATGTTGGAGGGAGTGCAGAGGAGATTTTTCTGGACTGGATGAGTTTAGTTATGGGGAGAAACTGGATAGAGTAGGCTTGATTTTCTTGGAGTTAAGGAGTCTGAGAAGTTGACTTGATAAAAGTATATAAAATTAGGAGAGACCATAAGACATAGGAGCAGAATTATACCATTTGGTTCATACATTTACTCCGCCATTCAATCATGGTGGATCCTTTTCTCCCCTCCTTAACCCCTCTGACCTTCTCCCCATAATCTTTGATGCTGTGTCCAATCAAGAATCTATCAAACTCTGCCTTAAATGCATCCAATGACCTGGCCCCCTCAGCTGCCTGAGATAATAAATTTCACAAAATCACCACTATCTGGCTAAAGTAATTTGTTCACATCTCTGTTTTAAATGGGTGCCTCTCTATCCTGAGGCTGTGCCCTCTTGTCCTAGACTTCCCCACCATGGGAAACATCATTTCCACACCTTCTCTGTCTAGGCCTTTTAACATTTGAAAGGTTTAAATAAGATTCCCCCCTCATTTGTCTAAATTCCAGCAAGCACATACCTAGAGCTGTCAAACGTTCCTTGTCTGGACCTTCATTCACCCCTGCAGAACACCAGTAGTCACTGGCAGACAACCAGAAAAGGATCCTTCTATTCCCACTTGCTGCCTCCTGCCAATCAGCCAATGGTCTAACCATGCCAGTAACTTTCCTGTAATAGCATGGGCTCTTAACTTGGTAAGCAGCCTCATGTGTGGCACGTTGTCAAAGGCCTTATGAAAGTCCAAATATACAACATCTACTACATCCCCTTAAGGAAATCATGCTCACTTTGTCCTATCTTGTCCTGTGTTACCAAGCACTCCATAAACTTATCCTTAACAATTGACTCCAACATCTTCCCAATCACTGAGATCAGGAGAGGATAACGAAGGTAGATAGTTCTATCCTTATGATATTAAAAATAGAGGGCATAACACTGAGGGTCAGAGGAAGGACCGATTGATATGTGATTGAGTGGTTGATTTGTAGAACATGCTGCCATGCTGATGGTGGAACCAAATACAATAGCTACATTTAAGAGGTATTAGATAGACACCTCAAATAGTAAGGCATACAAGAATGTGGTCCTAATGTGGGAAAATGGGATTCATATAGATCAGCAAAAGGTCAGAAGGCACTCAATAGACCAAGGGGCCCTTTTCTCTAAACAGGCTTTTACGAAATGAGTACATTCCCAGTATTAGCATAAGTCTAGACAATTTGTCTTGTATGTCCATTAGTCTGAGTTGGTAGTTGAAGTGAGGAACCTACAAGTGGATGAGTGTAGACAACATCAAAGAACATGAACAAAATTAACTTTCAAGCTGAACATTATGATAGGAGTTTTGTGGTAAAACTCTCTTATAAAAGGCAAGATTTTTTATAACTTTATCAGAAATGTCAACAGAGGCAAAACTGGTTTGTGGCTTACAAAAGCATTCACAGCAACACCATCACTTGATCCCCATTCCTGTCACTGTGAAGCAGTTTTCGGTGACATTGTACTGTTCAACCATGAATATGCAATGAGAACTGAGATTGAACCATTGCCAGCCAGATTAATTTTGCCCCTTTATTGATGTATTGAGTATCCTTGCTCAGTATTAAAGGACCAATACTTACAAACTTTCACACATTTAGTATTGATAATGGTGCACTTATTTCTAAAGAACCTGTTCCCACTTTTCATACACAATTATGGACTGAAATGGCTGAAAGCAAGAGAACTGCACAGAATGCATTACCCAGCAGCAACACATTGATGACCTGACTGATTTTGTACAGTCCTAGATATCTATTTCTTGAAAGAGTATAAGTTGTACAAAGAATATGAATAAATATCAGTTCTTGGTATAACTGATGTCCATGTTGAAGAACTCGGCACATCTGTAACTGTGGCACGTAACACAAGTTCAAGGGAGATCCTCACCACCCGGGCCATGCTCTTTTCTTGCTGCTGCCATCAGGTAGAAGGTACATGTGTCTCAGGACTTGCATCACCAGGTTCAACAACAGTTACTACCCCTCATCCATCCCACTCTTGCCAAAAGAGGATAATTACACTCATTCTATTTTTGGTGTTCCCACAACCAATGACCTAATTTTGAGGACTCTTTATCCTGCTATTTCATGCACTTTTTGTTTATTTATGTCTGCATTTGCACAGTTTGTTGTCTTCTGTGCTCTTTCATTGATCCTATTTACAGTTACTGTTCTACAGATTTGCTGAGTATGCTTGCAGGAAAAAGAATCTCAGGCTTGCATGTGGTGACATGTATGCACTTCGATAATAAAGTTTACTTTGAACTTTGAGGTTTCTGAAGAATGCACAGGGAACTGTATTGGATGTTTCACTACCTATCATCTTAAAATCAAAGCATGATCACACCCATTTGCAGTAAAATAATAGAAAATCTATCCTTAACTAAGGAGCAGAATTGTCAGCAAAGACAATTAAAAATATCATGGATACACAACTTGTTATATGGAATTAAGCCCTTAGTATAGAACTCAATCCAAACAAACCATTTTCTCTCTCTGAATCGGCGGGCGGCACAGTAAACGCTGACTGCTTTGAACAAAATGCTGACGTACTTCCCCCTCTCTGATGCACTAGCACTGTGCAACTACAGTGAGTGGTAAAGAGCTTGAGCTTGTTTCGACAACAACAAAAAAAAATTGGAGTAGGTGACAGTTTCAAGAAAACCAACCAGATGGTAAAGGAAACCGCAAAATGATATTATCTAAGAGCATATACGTACTCCTTTATAACTCTTAAACAGTTAAATCTTAGATTAACATTATCTTCCAAGCAGCACCATCTCACACAACTAACTATCAGATGAGCATTTCCAGTATGAATTATCCATGATCAATGCATTGGAAGAACTGAACTAGTTTTATGTGTCCCAATAATTAATGTTACATTGCTTTCATACTAAACACTGATATATCCGATCCCATTTGGAAAACAATTGCTGCTCCAGTTCTGTATCATCTCTTGCTATACTGTAGTTTTTTAACTAACAGGGCAGACCTGCAATCAAACGCATGATGGTGTCAGCATTTGACAAGGTTTTTGGAATGCTCGTGCCAAAAGTGTTCAAGAAATTTATTGTTAATCACCAGAGACTCCAGGGCAATCTTGTAATATTGGCAGACCCTCAGCATAATTCAGTGTTATGGCCCGGTAATTGGTGGGAGTGGGGTGGGGTGGTGGGGTGTTGGGATTGGTGTTAAAAGAGGATCAGAGATCATAAACCTCATTCATGTTAATTGCATAGATCGTATGTCACACCTCACTGGGATCATCTGTCTCTCACATTCATCGGCGTCCTGGTGAAGCTCCAGACCCACTGTCAAGTTCTCACTCCCTGGAATCTAGCTGTCTCCAAGAAAGACAGACCTGGTTTCAAATTTGGCGAGTAAATTTAATGAAATAAAAATCATACCACTTAGACAGTAAAACAAAGTTAGTCACCCCTGATGTGTAAATAACTAACAAATCTTATTAACACACTTTTCTTTCCTCTTATCCCACACCCAACAATTGGAAAATCGCACTTAATCTATTTGCAAGGTACCTATAGCAGTCCATTTCATTTAATTCAACCTAACCTTTTACTTTCTGCTCAACAAAATCCCCAATGCAACCAGGGTGGATTGAATGTAATATACTTTTATCACAAAGGATACTTAGAATTGTTACCAGTTTCCATAACTTTCTGTTATGAGTTATAGTGCATATCTAGCACATCAATACTGCAATGTCACTCCATTCAATATGAGGGAATACAACAGTAAATCCTCTGAGAATAGAGACTGGAGCAAAAAGGGAGATTGTGTTTTTAAATTGGACACAAATATGGAATGATAGCATAAGATATGAAAGCAAAGCAGAAAAACGGATAAACATAAAGTGAGTGGTAAAGGTGACTTGCATTAAGCATTAAAGGGACTTTATAATTTAATTTAAGGAATAAGAATGGACAGAGAAAGGTAGACCACAATAGCAAATGATGTCTTTTGGTATTTGTGGATGTGTGAATGGCAAAAACATTCAATCAGCACTCACAAAGGAATCCAACTGTAAGATTTTACATTATTAGGGTAACTAAGGTGAATGCACAAAAGCCTGTAGTGGAGACAAATATCTCCATCTACAACTGAATACTTGACTTCCTTTGGCCCTTCTACCAAGATGGTGCTGGTGAGACACAGTGACATTTTTCGGACAACTATTCAAACTACTAACAATTAAACAAAATATATTTATTCTGGCCTACAATCACTGCAATCTGAATCCTGTAATTTCCCTTTGGAAGATGTGCCTTTGAACCGTCTGTATGACTTGGCGTTTTTGTGGTATCCTGAAATATTTGGCAAACTGGACTCTCAAGAATGCAGGTACAGCTGCAGTGGCCATTGCTGGAGTGGACTCCAGGCCAGATTTAAACCTTGGGCCAGATTGATGGGGCGTGGTCCAGGCCCGAGAATGAAAAATGAATCAATGTTTAGGCAATTAAAATACTGAGCCAGACTAAAAAGATTAAGGCGTTGAGGCCGAGGGCGAAAGACTGACTGGCATTCAGCTCACTTACTGAACCAACTCTGCAGCTATGGCCTGCTGCCATTGGGTTCCTGGACCGGCTGCAGCACTGAACTGGCCCCATGGCTGTGAACTCACTTTTGGTGACTCTGTGGTTCATGTTCTGTGTATTACTTGTTAACTATTCTTTTTTTCACCGTTTTTTTGTTTCTTTTTTTTGCATATTGAATACTTGACTCTTTCGGCTGTGGGGTTTTTCATCAATTCTACTGTGTTTCTTTGTTTTTTGGCTGCCTGCAAGAAGACGGCTCTTCAGGTTGCCTATGGCATACATATTTTAATAATAAATGGACTTTGTAATTCATTAAAACAGTCAGTGTGGATTATTAATAACATTTCCTCCTCGCTGGCAATCAACAAGAGGCATCTCAAGGACGCATGTTTAGCCCACTACTCTACACACATGACTATGTGACTGGGCACAGATCAATGACCATCTATAAATTCACTGATGACTTGACTGTTGTTGGCAGAATCTCAGATGATGATGAGGAGGTGTATAGGAGTGAGATAGATTGACTGGTTGAGCAGTGGTGCAACAACAATCTCACACTCAATGTCAGCAAGATCAAGCAATTCATTGTGGGCTTCAGGAAGGGGATTTTGCGAGCAACATAATCCTCATTTAGGTGTCCGTGTTGGAAAGGGTGAGCCACTTTCAAGTTCCTGCACGCCAGCATCTCAGATGATGTATCCTGGGCCCAACACATCAATGCATTCACAAAGGCACACCTGCAGCTCTACTTCATTAGGAGTTTGAAGACATATGGTACATCACTAAAGTCTCTTGCAAATTTCTGCAGAGGTACTGTGGAGCGCATTCTGACTGGTTGCATTGTACAGAGGGAGCCTCCAATGCAGAGAATCACAAGAGGTGCAAAGGCCTGTAGACTCAATCACTTTCATCATGGCCACAAGCCTCTCTGCTACCGAGGACATTTTCAAGAGACTGTGCCTCAAGAAGACAGTGTCCATTATAAAGAACCCTCACCATCCAGGACATGAACTCTTTTCATTACTACCAGCAGGTAGGAGGTTTAGGAGCACTAAGACCCATGTTCAATGTTTTAAGAACAACTTCTTCCCCTCTGCCATTAGATTTCTGAATGGTACATGAACCCATTAAAATTACTTCATTGTACTTCCTTTGCACTTCTTATTTTAACATAGTAATTTTATGTATTGCACTGTACTGCTGTTGCCAAACAAAAAACCACGACATATGCCAGTGATACTAACCTGCTTGTGATACCGTACAAAATCAAGTGGAAATGAGAAAAGGCACTAGGTTCAGCTAGTATACATCACAGAACACAAAAAGAAGCATTGAGGAGATAATGATCTAAAAATACAGGGTTAGTGGAAAAATCAACTATATCAGAGTGAAGACTTGAGGAAATGAGATCATCGTGCACTTTTGCACTTTTGCACTTTTGAAGGGCTCCCACAAAGGTTTTGAGATTCTGAAAGGCAGTTGCTTCAGTACTCTGGAACAGAATTGTAGAGATAGGTTGCTGAGAACATGCATGTGGGGCCATCTCCGAAATTTCAAAGTTAAGGATAGTTAAACTTTTTTCAGAGTAGCATCCTCAGCTATGTAGGCCAGTTGCATGGTATCTTTAAGGTTCATAAACAACACATTTGGTTCCAGTAACAAAACAGCAGCTTGAGATTTTCATTTTTGCAGAAATATGCCAACATGTTTTTAGCTACCTTTAAGGCAAGTTAGAACTACTCAACATTACGTGAGAGAACCTCAAAGTCGGCTGAGCTCCTAACAAAACTTCAGGCTTCAACTAAGACCAAGACAGATGGCAAACCTACCTCGGCATTTGAAAATGCTAATTTGCTCCGTATGGGTGGTTGTTAACCTCTATAACTAGACAAGATTGATTGAATATATGTCTCCATGGCAAATGGTTAACCCTTTAAAGAATCAGACTTCAAACACCAACTTTCATATAATTTTATTAGGCACCTCTTGGTTTCTCATGGCTGAAGAGGCTTAGTAGAGATCTGGGGAGAACCTTAAAGAGCAAAAAAAGGCAACAGTATCTGACTTTGTTCACCTGGCAGCTTCTACCTTCCTTTCAGCTAAAAAATTTAATTGAAAAGGGAGGATGGAGGAGACAAAAAAATAAATGGGCCTTTCTTGATAGGAGGGATACTCTTTTGGAAGAGGACAGCGAGGCTTTGAGAGGAAGTGTGGCGGTGGCCATTTTCAAATTGTCCAATTGCGTCTCAGATCGGAGTTCTGAGAGGCGGGACTGCGCAGGCGCGTGAGGAGGCCTGGGAAGGCGGGAAGATATAAAAAGAGAGACTAGTGAGGTAGTTCTCTTTTGGAAGAGGACAGCGAGGCTTTGAGAGGAAGTGCGGCGGCGGCCATTTTCAAATTGTCCAATTGCTTCTCAGATCGGAGTTCTGAGAGGCGGGACTGTGCAGGCGCGTGAGGAGGCCTGGGAAGGCGGGAAGATATAAAAAGAGAGACTGAGTGAGGTAGTTCTCTTTTGGAAGAGGACAGCGAGGCTTTGAGAGGAAGTGCGGCGGCGGCCATTTTCAAATTGTCCAATTGCTTCTCAGATCGGAGTTCTGAGAGGCGGGACTGCGCAGGCACGTGAGGAGGCCTGGGAAGGCGGGAAGATATAAAAAGAACGCAGCCTTAAAAAGCGGGCAGCTTCGTTTGCGGGCAGCGGAGTGTGCCGGGAGCAGAGTGTAGGGCTTGGGCTCAGGGGGCTTAGGCAGAAGAGGGCACAGTAGGTTTATCTTTTAGTTCTTGTTATTTTTCAGGAAGTATGAGTGTGAGGGCAGCTTGTTGTTCTCAGTGTCGGATGTGGGAGGTCCTGGCGTCTCCGAGCCTCCCGGACGTCCACATCTGCGCCAGGTGCACCGAACTGCAGCTCCTGAAGGACCGAGTTAGGGAACTGGAGCTGCAGCTCAATGACCTTCGCCTGGTCAGGGAGAGTGAGGAGGTGATTGAGAGGAGTTACAGGCAGGTGGTCACTCCGGGGCCACGGGAGGCAGATAGGTGGGGGGAAGAGGCAGGTACTAGAGAGTACCCCAGTGGCTGTACCCCTTGACAATAAGTACTCATGTTTGAGTACTGTTGGGGGGGGACAGCCTACCTGGTGGAAGTGACAGTGGCCGGGCCTCCGGCACAGAGGACGGCCCTGTAGCTCAGAAGGGTAGGGATAGAAGAAATAGGACCATAGTAATAGGGGACTCGATGGTCAGGGGTTCAGACAGGCGGTTCTGTGGAGGTGATCGGGAGTCCCGGATGGTAATTTGCCTCCCTGGTGCCAGGGTTCGGGACGTTTCTGATCGCGTCCAAGATATCCTGAAGTGGGAGGGTGAGGAGCCAGAGGTCGTGGTACATGTAGGTACCTATGACATAGGTAGGAAAGGGGAAGAGGTCCTGAAATGAGAGTATAGGGAGTTAGGAAGGCAGTTAAGAAGAAGGACCGCAAAGGTAGTAATCTCGGGATTACTGCCTGTGCCACGCGACAGTGAGAGTAGAAATAGAATTAGGTGGAGGATGAATGCGTGGCTGTGGGATTGGAGCAGGGGGCAGGGATTCAAGTTTCTGGATCATTGGGACCTCTTCTGGGGCAGGCGTGACCTGTTCAAGAAGGACGGGTTACACTTGAATCCTGGGGGGACCAATATCCTAGTGGATATCCTAGGGCTACAGGGCAGAGTTTAAACAAGTAAGATGGGGGGGGGGGGCGGGAATCAATTTGAGGAAACTATGGGAGAGGAGGTTAGTTCACCAGTAGAGCAAGTAAAGAGACAGTGTGTGAGGGAGGAAAGGCAGGTGATGGAGAAGGGATGCGCTCAGTCTGAAGATGTTGGGGAGAAGAAAGAAAAGGATAATAAATTTGAATGCATTGTTAGGGATGAAAAGAGAGGAGGAGGTGGAGAGTATCTTAAATGTATCTATTTTAATGCTAGGAGCATTGTAAGAAAGGTGGATGAGCTTAAAGCGTGGATTGATACCTGGAATTATGATGTTGTAGCTATTAGTGAAACATGGTTGCAGGAAGGGTGTGATTGGGAACTAAATATTCCTGGATTTAGTTGCTTCAGGTGTGATAGAGTAGGAGGGGCCAGAGGAGGAGGTGTTGCATTGCTTGTCCGAGAAAATCTTATGGCGGTGCTTTGGAAGGATAGATTAGAGAGCTCCTCTAGGGAGACTATTGGGTGGAGTTGAGGAATGGGAAAGGTGTAGTAACACTGATAGGAGTGTATTATAGGCCACCTAATGGGGAGCGTGAGTTGGAAGAGCAAATGTGTAAGGAGATAGCAGATATTTGTAGTAAACACAAGGTGGTGATTGTGGGTGATTTTAACTTTCCACACGTAGACTGGGAAGCTCATTCTGTAAAAGGGCTGGATGGTTTAGAGTTTGTGAAATGTGTGCAGGATAGTTTTTTGCAACAATACATAGAAGTACCAACTAGAGATGGGGCAGTGTTGGATCTCCTGTTAGGGAATGCGATAGGTCAGCTGACAGATGTATGTGTTGGGGAGCACTTCGGGTCCAGTGATCACAATAGCATTAGCTTCAATATAATTATGGAGAAGGACAGGACAGGACCTAGAGTTGAGATTTTTGAATGGAGAAAGGCTAACTTTGAGGAGATGCGAAGGGATTTAGAGAGAGTGGATTGGGTCAAGTTGTTTTATGGGAAGGATGTAATAGAGAAATGGAGGTCATTTAAGGGTGAAATTATGAGGGTACAGAATCTTTATGTTCCTGTTAGGTTGAAAGGAAAGGTTAAAGGTTTGAAAGCACCATGGTTTTCAAGGGATATTAGAAATTTGGTTCGGAAAAAGAGGGATGTCTACAATAGATATAGGCAGCATGGAGTAAAGGAATTGCTTGAGGAATATAAAGAATGTAAAAGGAATCTTAAGAAAGAGATTAGAAAAGCTAAAAGAAGATACGAGGTTGGTTTGGCAAATAAGGTGAAAGTAAATCCGAAAGGTTTCTACAGTTATATTAAAAGCAAGAGGATAGTGAGGGATAAAATTGGCCCCTTAGAGAATCAGAGTGGTCAGCTATGTGTGGAGCCGAGGGAGACGGGAGAGATTTTGAACGATTTCTTCTCTTCGGTATTCACTAAGGAGAAGGATATCGAATTGAGTAAGGTGTGGGAAACAAGTAAGGAAGTTATGGAACCTATGACAATTAAAGAGGTGGAGGTACTGGCGCTTTTAAGAAATTTAAAAGTGGATAAATCTCCGGGTCCTGACAGGATATTCCCCAGGACCTTGAGGGAAGTTTGTGTAGAAATAGCAGGAGCTCTGACGGAGATCTTTAAGATGTCATTAGAAACGGGGATTGTGCCGGAGGATTGGCGTATTGCTCATGTGGTTCCATTGTTTAAAAAGGGTTCTAGACGTAAGCCTAGCAATTATAGACCTGTCAGTTTGACATCAGTGGTGGGTAAATTAATGGAAAGTATTCTTAGAGATAGTATTAATAATTATCTGGATAGACAGGATCTGATTAGGAGTAGCCAGCATAGATTTGTGCATGGAAGGTCATGTTTGACAAACCTTACTGAATTTTTTGAAGAAGTTACGAGGAATGTTGACGAGGGTAAGGCAGTGGATGTAGTCTATATGGACTTCAGCAAAGCCTTTGACAAAGTTCCACATGGAAGGTTAGTTAAGAAGGTTCAGTCGTTAGGTATTAATGCTGGAGTAATAAAATGGATTCAACAGTGGCTAGATGGGAGATGCCAGAGAGTAGTGGTGGATAATTGTTTATCGGGATGGAGGCCGGTGACTAGCGGGGTGCCTCAGGGATCTGTTTTGGGCCCAATGTTGTTTGTAATATACATAAATGATCTGGATGATGGGGTGGTAAATTGGATTAGTAAGTATGCCGATGATACTAAGGTAGGAGGTGTTGTGGATAATGAGATGGATTTTCAAAGCTTGCAGGGAGATTTATGCCGGTTAGAAGAATGGGCTGAACGTTGGCAGATGGAGTTTAATGCTGAGAAGTGAGGTTCTACATTTTGGCAGGAATAATCCAAATAGAACATACAGGGTAAATGGTAGGGCATTGAGGAATGCCGAGGAACAGAGAGATCTAGGAATAACAGTGCATAGTTCCCTGAAGGTGGAGTCTCATGTAGATAGGGTGGTGAAGAAGGCTTTTGGAACGCTGGCCTTTATAAATCAGAGCATTGAGTACAGAAGTTGGGATGTAATGTTAAAATTGTACAAGGCATTGGTAAGGCCAAATTTAGAATATTGTGTGCAGTTCTGGTCACCGAATTATAGGAGAGATATCAATAAATTAGAGAGAGTGCAGAGACGATTTACTAAGATGTTACCTGGGTTTCAGCACTTAAGTTACAGAGAAAGGTTGAACAAGTTAGGTCTCTATTCATTGGAGTGTAGAAGGTTGAGGGGGGATTTGATCGAGGTATTTAAAATTTTGAGAGGGATAGATAGAGTTGACGTGAATAGGCTGTTTCCATTGAGAGTAGGGGAGATTCAAACGAGAGGACATGATTTGAGAGTTAGGGGGCAGAAGTTTAAGGGAAACACGAGGGGGTATTTCCTTACTCAGAGAGTGATAGCTGTGTGGAATGAGCTTCCTGTAGAAGTAGTAGAAGCCAGTTCAATTGTGTCATTTAAGGTAAAATTGGACACGTATATGGACAGGAAAGGAGTGGAGGGTTATGGGCTGAGTGCGGGTAGGTGGGACTAGGTGAGATTAAGAGTTCGGCATGGACTAGGAGGGCTGAGATGGCCTGTTTCCGTGCTGTGATTGTTATATGTTATATATGTTATATGGAAGGCTTTGATTGCAAGGCTCAGCTCCTGCAAATGAGAAAGACTTTAATCTCTTCATTTCAAAAATTGTGAATTCAGGTCTCAGAACTGCAAAGATAACATTCCAACCCTCAGTGGTAATCACAAGAATTTGCTTATGCGACCCACTGGAATTACAAACCTACTCGCTGGGATTATAAATGATTATAGGCTGTGTGGAGATAAATGTACTGGTGAGCACACATTCCTTTACTTTTGTGACCAAGACGATTAATTTTGGGACTGATGTGGATTTGCACCCAACCTGCAGATAGCCAAATCAGCTATTGGGAAATGTAATATCTATTGCCTCCTAAATCACAACCACGAGACAACAAAATAGTAATGCTTTTCAATGCAGAGAGCTTGTTTCTACCGAGCAATGCCAGGTACACGAGGCACTGCAAATGGAACTGAGATCATAGCCATACCCACAGGAGTGTGCAGCTTCTGTCAGTTTCATTCCAAGCCCAAAGTAAGCTTTCCAATGGCTTTTGTTCAAAGCTGGATGTCAATACTTTTCATTTTGAGGCATCTTCAAGCAGCAGTACCTCAACAAAGCAGTGTCCATCATTAAGGACCCCACCACCACCCACTTCTCATTGCTACCAGTCAAGAAGGAGGTACAGAAGTCTGAAGGCATACACTCAGCGATTCAGGAACAGGTTCTTGTCCTCTGCCACCTGATTTAAGCTCATGAGCAATACCTCACTACTTTTTATTTCTGTTTTTGTACTACTTATTTAACTAGTTAATATACATATATGCTTACTGTAATTCACAGGATATTTTTCTATATTATCATGTACTGCTACTTCAAAGTTAACACATTTCACAACATATACAGGAGATATTAAACCTGATTCTGATCCTTTAAAAGCTTAATCATTTGACCAACCTTTAGACAGATTTACTTTACGTCCCAGATGTTCAAGAAAAACAAATTTCAATATATGACTGTAGTGTTTTCCATCTTGACTAGCACCTTCCATTCTGTATACATAAGAGAGTGGCACAATGCCCAGCTTTGTCAGCAGAGTGTAAGGTATTTGTGCCTGTACTCAATCATGGAGTGACATAACTGTTAACAGACCAACCAGTCAAATCATGGAGGCGAGCTTCATAGAAGTCAAGTTACACCAAGAACCAAGTTATCAGATGGAAAGAAGATGACAAGCTTTTCAAAACTAGAACAGGAGCTTTTCATCTAAACTTGGCTATTACTCCAATAAAAACAGATGGAAAACCGGACCATTTTTTAAAAAAGTGGAAATTAAAAGAGGAAAAGTGGCAAAATGCTCACACTTGACAACATTTTCCCTCCTGAGTTAAAAAGAAAAACCATGTTTATTGAATGTTTTAGCTTAGGTGAACAGTTTGCAAACTAGCTGAAACTTTTGTGCAAGATTTGAGGTTTGGGGAAGCATTCAGCATTCAGCGTGCAATGGACTTGCATGGAACTGCTGTAGTTAGACACTGGGTAGTAGATGTCAGTGCATCTAATTCTCGATCTGTTGTTGGACTGCTCCTGGAGTCAAGTGGCAACGCCTAACCCAGTTTCGATTCCTTTGCATTATTCTGTGGAATCCACTACTGTGATTCTGCGCCAATCAGAGCTTGAAAGCATGAGATAAAATTGTTATCTTTTACTTATTTTACCTTATGTTTTCAGCTAGGTCCTTACAGTTTCAGTGTGTCTTTATATTTCACTTATATTTCAATTATTTCCAGCAGTCCAAGCAGTTGTTAAATGTCTCTGTATAGCAAGGATTAGTTATATTTAAGGTAGTCAGAGATAAATCTTTGATAGAACAAGGAATTAAAGGTTAGAAAATTCAGAGAATTTATATTTGAGATGTATTGAAATACCTCAGACACATAAAGATCTTCACATACAAATCTTTATTTCCATTTATATCCAAGATATACTGAACTAAATTAATGGTATGATTGTTAGCCTCCCTTTATTAATCGAGGTCAATCTCTGTCCAGAATAAGTTACTAATAATCGTGTGCAATATCAGGTTCCATGCATTTGGCAGACTGCTTTCTGTGTTAATGCATGAAAGCAGCATGATGCTTTTTAAATTTGCTTGGCAAATTTGAACACTCTTTTCACTGGAGTCACAGCCTTTATAACTGGCACTAAGCCATGGAAAATCTAACTTCTATAAGTTCAAATGGTGGAAAGAAGTTTCTCCCCCCTTATACGAGGTTAATGGTAAATAGACTGGGCTGGAATAATGAAAGACATATCAGACCCAGCGTTTAAAGATTGCCTAAATTGTGTTCAGTGTACAAGTCTTTTCCATAAGGTTATTATTGCTCATCTAACTTACACCATCAAATCACTGTAAATGCTTGCTTACTAAAAAAACTCACATCTAAACCAATTTGTCCAGAGATTTCTCTAGATTCATTATCACCCATGGGAATAAAACGTAGTATTAGTGCAGCTTAATACAAAAATAAAATTTCAGGGTCAGAAGCAAAATAAATGAACAAAATAAGTTGCTTAAATTCTAGCTGAATGAACATTCCTGGTATGGGTTCAAGTGGAAATTATATACTGAAAATACAGGATAACAGCAGGTTCAAGCAAAATCACAAGCTTGGCAGTGTCATGGCTTCTCTGGTCTCTTTCATGCATTATCTGAAAGAGCTGGCAGGTTTTGGATCCACACCTAGCTGCCAGTGGCCAGAAGTTGCCAATGAAAAATGAGAATCTTTACAACACCCATTTCATTTCATCCATAACTTAAACAAGAGCTGATTGTCAGCAAGTTTAGTTTTTAGTAGTTAACAGTGATAATTTGCTGGATATTTAAGTGTCAGGAAATGCCTGGCTGTACTACGATAAAAATTTCCTATTTGTTATTCTGTGTCCTCTCCGCCAAAATGTTGACTTTGTATTACAGCTCACACTGAAAAGATATGAGCTCCTTTGGAGTCATACAGTAAAAGCTAACTTAGAGAACAATGGGAGGATTTTAGAGGAGGGAGAGGCAATTTCCAAGGTGAGGCTGGGGTTGTTCATGTGTTGGGACAGAGAGGCTGGGCTTGCACAAATGGCTGAATTCAGGAATACAGTACTGTGCATTAGTCTTAGGCACATATACTGTAGATAGCTAGGATGCCTAAGACTTTGCACAGTACTGTAGTATATGTAGTTCACGATGTATATGAGTGATGATAAATCTGATTCTGATATGGGTCTCTTATTGTGGACTGAGAGTAGGAAGGGGGCAGGGAGTTAGGAATCATGGTTGGGGAAAGGGGAAGGGAGAGGGGAGGAAGTGAGAAGCACCAGAGGACATTCTGTAAGGATCAAATTACCTTACCTGGTGACTCCGGGCTGGGTGTATCTGAATCTACACTACCTCCTCCCTGCCCCAACACTCATTCCCTGTCCCACACCCCACCGGTGGCACACCAACCTCGCCATTCCTGTCAGATTTACAAACTTGCCCTCCGCTCCACATTGACAAATACAGTACTGTGCAAAATTCTTAGGTGCCCTACCTATATATGTGTGCCTAAGACTTTGCACAGTAATGTACATAAATTTTGAGAGCTTTCGCAGGAGGCCAAAGATAAAGGGCAAAAATAACTCAAGAGATTTTGGATAAACTACAAAGCTATAGATGAAAAGTTATCCAAGAACACTTTTGGATAGTTATTAAAAAGGCTTAAATGAAGGTTCTGCAACAAAAAAGGAAATGTTTGTCACAGTTGAATTTGGAAACTCAGTTTTGAAATGCATTGGTGTCAAAGATTTGCACAGAGTTTGAGACAGCAGTCGAGGAAAGGGTGGGTTATTATGGAAGCTGATGACACATTGCTTTCTTAATGTTGAACTAGAAAAAGACAATAGATCTCTGAGGCAGCAGATAGACTACAACATCTCAACAGCCAGCAATTCATGCACAATCTCATACCTATCTCTACCTTAAGACTGTAAATAATACATTCACTTTGCTTGTCCCAAGCCACATACTCAAATCTATTGTTGTGACCAATTACGGCCATCCTTGCTCTACCAATTAAAAATTTGATTTGCAAATATATTACGGCCACAAATAAAGAGTCAGTTTCTAGTAAAACAACGACAAGTGTCTGTATATTATACTGCTACATGGTCATTTAGTTTGACTTGACAGCCACAAAGTAGGAGACAACCCAGATGCAGAGCAGTATAAAAATAAACAGTCTACAATACTTCCCAGTACTGGGACTGAAACATGTCATCATTTACAAAATATGGAAGTATGCCCCAAACTGAAACCACTGGATATCCACATTACAAAACAGCTGCTTTGAACCATTTCTGGAGAAGATTTAAACTATCGGAGCAGCTTCTATAATTTTCTTGTTGATGAGTCCTTGTAAAAAACTGCTTAGAAAAGGAAGCAACTGTTGGATTTTGCTTAAAATACATAGAGATTCCTAACAACAGAACTCTGTCCTGCTCTAGATCAGCTGCGGTAATCTCAAAACCATGCTTAAATTGTGCCACAAAGTGCTAGATTCTTTCTGATGAGAAAAAAAACAGCAAAACAGTTGTAGCCAGCTGTAACAAGTAATTTCTGGGATTAGAACATTGAAAATGATAGCCCTGCCTGTCATAAGAGATTCTAGTCAGCATGCACAAACTAGTTTCCTAATGCCCAGCACGACTAACAGGAGTAGGGCCAAGTGTCACTTTCACCAGTTGCATGCTGCATTTGCCTCTTCACTGTTCATTCTTACCTAATGATGTGGAACACCTTGAGGCATTTTGCTGTACTAAAAGTACAAACTGTTATTGTTGACATATTGGTAATTTTGCTGACAACTTTGAATACACAATGTAATTCTTTACTCTTTCAATAAGCCAAAACCCAATTCTCCCACACCCAATCCCCAACCCAGTGCCTTACTTCTCCCACCCACCACCACTGCTCAGTCACAAAAGATATATATAATTAACATACCTGCATCTCTGGCTATTCTACACAATACACCATTGTTTGGTTCCTAACAATTAACTCCTTTGGTGATTGCTGTTCTTGTAGCCCAGAACAGAATGAGACTCAGTTCGGTCAGATTAGGAGAAGGTAGTTTAAAGAGAAAGATGAAAAATTATAAACAGACAGTAACTGACAAGAGAGGAATTTACCTGAAACAGTTATGGAAAACAGCTGCAACTGGGTTTATACAAAAGTTTCAGTAACGACCATTTAGTATATGAAGAGGCACACCTGAAACATCAGCTCTTATTATTTTTTAAGTTGTTGAATGACCCACCATGGACCTCTTCTTTTTTTTATTATTGCTCTTGTTTACCAAAAGAAAAACTCTGGAGAATTAGTGCCTCTGCAGGCAAAAATGAGGCATTTTTGATGAAGATTCAATTTGGTATTGTGTTGTTGAATTCCATCTGGTACATAATGGAAGAATTTAGTGGGTTAAGCAGTATCTGTGAAGGTAAAGGGATATTCGAGATCCTGCAAAAGGATTGAGAGTGTAGTGGTAAGGCGGTCAGTATAGAGCAGGGGTTGGCAACGTTTACCACTGAAAGAGCCAATATGGACCTATTTCCCACAGAAAACACTGGGAGCCACAAAACCCGTTTGACATTTAAAATGAAATAACAGGGCATACAATGTTTTTTTTTGCCTTTATGCTATGTATAAACAAACTATAATGTGTTGCATTTATGAAATTGATGAACTCCTGCAGAGAAAACGAAATTACATTTCTGCATGCAACAAAAACATTTTGAACTCCGAAAAAAAGACGTTGGGTTGAAGGTTACTCCATAGTTAGCCTACCTTGGATCGAAGAATTAAAAGAAAGTGCGCACTGGCGGGTGTCAGGCATTGGCAGTGGTGATGTATATTAATAGCGATAAAAAAACACGTTGTAGCGGTGTGCTACACGCAGCGCTAAAATAACGACACTGCAGTCAAAGGTAACTTTATTCGAGCTAAACAGCTTTGCTTTAAAGCCTCCCTCAATCCGTCCCCATGGGCGCGGATGCTCCAAAAGACACGTACTCACAAACCCCCGTAGGCTATCTCCCTTAGCCGGAACGGTGGCTAATTGTGAGCCGGTTCGGATGTGCCTGGAAATGGGGTCTCCACAACGTTTTATTTAGATTGTACAAGATCACCATAATCTTCAAATTTCAAATTACATTTCAAAAACTAACAAACCATGGGGAGCCGCAGCACAGAGATGAAAGAGCCGCGGGTTGCCGACCCCTGGTATTGAGAAATGAGAGGGGGATGGGTGGATGAGACAGAGGTTGATAGACGATAGGTGGAACCTGATGAGCTGGGAGGTGGATCGGAGGAGTGTTGATGCAATGACTTGAAGGAGATAGGTGGAAACAAATAATGGGAGGGGTAAGGCAGATAGGTTAGACAAATGGAACTAGGTAAAGAGGGGAGAGGGAGAGAGGGAGTGGCTGGAGATGGAGACTGGTTGGACCAGAGAATGGTGGGTAGATAGAATCAAGTGGGGGGGGGCTGGGGTGTATTGAGGCAGAGGCTAGTAGGTGAGAGACGGAAAAAGATGGGGGCTGGTGGAGATTAAGCAGATGAAATTGCGTGGTGGGGGAGAGCAGAGAAAGAGACTGTTAGGTGATAGGTGGAACCAACAAATGAGGGATGATAGACAGATAGAACCAAGTGGGAGAAGGACTTGGTAATGAGTGTGCTGGGTGGGATGCAAAAAGGATAGAAAATCTGGATGGACTGGTGGAAGTGGGAAAGCACAACAAAAGGTGAATGTTACATGTGATTGGGAAATTCTATGTTCATACCCTTGGGTATTGACTGACCATGTGGAGTACAAGGTGTTGTTCTTCTATTTTTGCATTTAGCCTGGCTGTGGCAGTGGAGAGGCCAAGGACAGATGGGTAGGTGTGGGAATGGGAAGGGGAGCTGAAATGACATGAATTCAGAAGCTCGAGAAGGCCATTGTGGACAGAGCACAGGAGCTCTCTGTCCGCAGTAGCCTTTTCGAGTTTCTGTTTCTACCAATGTTACTTAACCAGCTGAGTTCTCCAACAATCTAATTTTTGCTCCTGATTACAGCATCTGCAATCTCTTGTGTCCTTTTGTATTGTACGTGAAAGGTTCAAAGCCAAATTGGCACACAAAGGAAAAAAGGTGGCACACTTGGATATGGAACTGGTGTTTGTATAAGCAATAGAGTGACAGGAGTTACTCAGTTGAAACAAATACATACACAGAGGATTCTGGTTAATTGGACCATCAGCTAATCAGGGTATCCACTTAATTGGGCCATAACGTACTGGTCCTGATTTGTCCCAATTAACCAGAATACATTGTATTCTCTGTAATTTCTCAGATATATGCTACAATATCAATACTCTGTGTTTCTTATTTAAATCCAGAAGCTTCTAGTAGAAGGCTTACTGTGAAGATCTGAAACATTAGTGAGTCTACCTGTCTAGACTAGAACTTGGGCATTCACTGCAGTAATTCTGTGTTCAGACTCAAGGGCAAAAAGTGAAGATGAAAACTGAAAAAACCACCTCATTAGAAAATTATTTTATGCCATAGTTTTGGTGCAGAAGTGTGAAATGATTACTTTCTATTTCATGAACATAAAGTGAAGATTATTAACTGCCACCAAAATATTGTGTTTCTGTTATTATTCAATTGCTCTATTGCAGATTAATTGCTAGATGATGGAGGAACCCACTACATGCTATTCAAAACCACACCATATGCTATTCAAAACAAACAGACCCTTGAAAGGAAAAGGGCAGAATCAGTAGCTACGAAAATGTTAAAAAGGGGATTATTACTCATTTTCCAGACATACTATGGTTTTCACCTAGTTATCAGGACAAGCGAAAACATTTCAAACAAATTGGATTCATTCACTGACAGATTCTGAATAAAGGTTAAAACTGCTTTACGAAGATGTAACAAATTCACTGCTATGAAATTATAAGGAGAATTTATAATTCCTCTGCTTTGTTGAAATTATTATTTTTACAATTTTAGCTCAAATAAACGGACAACATAAATGCACACTGAGCTAATGTTTAAGAAAGAACAGAGTAAATTAAAAGGCAATTCACCATAAGACTAGAAAATATAGAAGCAGAATTAGGCCATTTGGCCCATCGAGTTTGCTCTGCCATTTCATTGTGGCTGATCCATTTTCCCTCTCAACTCCATTCTCCTGCCTTCCCCCATAACATTTTACACCACAACTGATCAAGAAGCTATCAATCTCCGCCTTAAATATGCCCAATGACCTGGCCTCTACAGCCGCCTGTGGCAATGAAATCCACAGATTCACCACCCTCCGGCAAAAGATATTCCTTCTCATCTTTGTTGTGGCATTTCTATATATATAGAAGGAAGTAAGTCCATTGAGCTGGTTATAAGAAGCTGAAGCAAGTTAATAAGGTTCAGCATGTCAGAACTTGAACTCAACCTAGAATGAATTTATAGTATTGTCTTATGAAAGGAAGATTGTGCAAGTATGTACTGTGTTAATATATCAACTGATAGATGAACACATGTTGACTCCTTGTTAACGTCATCAGCTGCACCGTTCCATTTCTGAAACTATGCTTCAATTTTAATTTCAACCTCATAATTAATGTCAACCATGAGCAGCTACTAAAGCAGTATAACCAAACTCAGTTAACTGGAGACTCATTCCACCATTGGTACCATCAGGCAGGAGACTCCAACACATAAAAACAAGAACGGCTAGGATAGGAAACGGTTTCTTCCCTCAGGTCAATAGGCTTTTGAACTCCCTGCCACGTCACATTCAAAGTGTCACTGGTTCTGTACCTTACAATATTTGATATTAATGCAGTTTGTTTATTTGTATGTAATCCATCTGTAGGTTTTATCCTTACTTTCATAAGTTATTGTGTGTTATATATACTACAGTGCTTTACAGCCTGGTTCAGAGATAAGTTGTCTTGTTTGACAATATATATGTATATAATTAAATGACAATAAACTTGACTTGATGTGATGTGTGTATTGGTTTCCAAAATATAATGTATACAATCTATAGTATGGAGTGATTCATGAAAATATGTACAGTACAGGCAATAAACAGGCCTGTTGCCTGCAGACATAAACGGTATTTCCAGAACTCTGCAGCTTAAGTTTACTTTCCAAACCACATCAACTTAAGGCTTCTTTCAATAAAGAGGAACTGCAAATAGTTTGTACTTCTGTAGCAAGCGACAGTTTAAATGTTCTATCAACCCTGCACTTCTGGGAGCAACAAATACTTTAACGACTCAATAAAAAAAAAATGAAGACTGATGAAATTATTTTGGGGAAAATGATCCATCTCACATAGAATAAGTTTGATAACATCATCTTGTTGAAGCAAACCATGTGCACTGCAATAACTAACACAGAAAGAAAAACTACTTCTAGGACCACACTTTCTGCTGCTGTTTTTTTATGTAGTGAGATTTTATTAGCTGTTATACTGAATGCTTTAAAAGGTCTTTCCTCTAAATTTATTTGGCTGGATATTGGTATAGAGTAACAATGTGGCTTATGTTGCACACATTTATAACAGGGTAAATTGGACAGAAAGTATTTTATCTGCACATGTGAATTTAAACATGAAATCTGGTAAGTCACTGTTAGAGTACCCCCACTTCTCCAATGGCAACACGATAACACTGTTCTCTGGGAAACTCAGAGCCCAACACAAGACCCATTTACATTTCAAATTTATTTATCACATGTACATCAAAACATGGAGTGAAAAGCATTGCTTGCATTAACAACCAATATGTGCTGAGGCAGCCTGCGGTGTCACCACACACTCCAGCACTAACATTGCATGCTGACAATGTTCAGCAGAACAATACAAGCAGCAACAACAGAACAAAACAAGACCAAGAGCAAAACAAGTTCGTTTGTCGCCCTCCCACCCTGCTATCCCCTCACACACTTAGCCCCCTCTCCTACGTTCACTTGGATTCACCCACCAGCTCACACTCCCCCCCCTCCATCTTTTCACTCTGAATTTTGCCCTCTATCTTTCCAGTCAAAGCCAGTCGGCTCAAAATGTCAACTCAAAATTTCCCTCCATAGCTGTTGCCCGAACTACTGTCGAGCACTGCACTTGTCTGGCTAATCCCAAGCACTGGTAAGAAATTATATGTAGGAGAATGGAGTTTGGTGGTGGGGTGGTGGGAAACCAGGAATACCTTCAGTACACAGTGGAATTTGGTTAGTGGAGGTGGGGAAGATGTGTCCATGGCAGAGGAGAGACCAAAGGCTTCCTTAAGGCTCCAGAGGGAATGCTACTGTGTTCTGACCTTACTGACTGACCTCACTCAACCAGCAAATTCTGAAGTTCCAAGCGCAGCCGTGTAGTAACTGTTTAATTTACGTTAGGCTCACAGTTTCACTGCACGAATCTGTGTGAAATAAGTTAATGAACTGACGCTCTTCTCTCTGGCTGGCAATAAATAGGTGGATTGGGGAAATATTTCCATTTAAAAGCTTTTGATTCCAATCCTTTTCTGCCTGCGGTGCAAAAGCTAATATCAAGATCGCAATTACGTGAAGTCTTTTGCAGTTGTGCTAATATACAATACACAAAAAAGGTGCAAAAGGTGTTCAGGATGTGGCAAGCACCCCACACCAGCTTCCTCTATTCGTTTATTACCACAGAAGTGAGACAGTTTGCTAACTTACTTTATGCAATACGACCTCCCATTGAAATAATCCCAATAAAATTCTACAACTTTCCAAGCTCATTTGCATTGGCAATTTGAATCAGCACTTACAATTTATGATGTATTTCTGAAAAATAAAGCTGTATATCCCTGTAACTCATTCAACACTAAGATTTAGGGAACAGAAATAAGCATTTGAACTAGACACTAAACTTTCAAATGTTATTCTCAGTTTAATTAAACATGCAATATCTTTAAAAAAAAGCATTGATGAAAACAAAAGTACGAGCTTGGTTATAAAACAAACACAAACTATCTGCATATGATTCAAAATAGAGAGACCAATTCTCGGTTCCCAAATGTCAGAGTTCAAAACAAAGCTGCTGCTTAGTTTGTTAACTTATTGATGGTAATCCATATGTTTAACACTGTAAGCCTTTGTATGAGCAGCCAATCAGACTAAGGGTAGCTGCACAGCCTCAGGGTTAAAATCATCCTTTATTAAATTAAGTGGCACATGACCCCAGATCAGTGCTTTGGTGTTGATTACACGTGTTTTTACAAATCTGGAGTATGGGTAGGGAAGAACAATGAAAGGAAAGGAAAAGAAATGTCATGGCTTCTTATTTGACAATTATGGGAGGGAACTTTCAGAGATTTAATGCCTACAATCTTGAAACATCTAAAATGCATTGGAAAGTTACTGCTTTTGCTATTAATGTTGAGTGAATAACAGATGTTTCACATATTACACAATGCCTCACATTACAAGTTGGTTAAGTGAAAGTACTGGCAAAGTTTAAGCACAATTGCAGGATTACTGTAAGTTAATAGGAGAGTGCAACATATAGAAATATCTTATTCTATGGGATTCCCAGTAACCAAAACAGTTTTCTATTACATTATTATCTCTGTTCATTATGATTTTATTGAAAGTATCTTATATAATTCTCCCCATTATCTATACATAGTTCATGCAAGACATGAAGTTAAGCAGTATAGAGGAACAGACATTATGTGGATTGTATGTCCCCAGATGTTTGTAGACAGCAGGGCAGGTAGGCACATTGCAATGCTTAAGGTGGTATATACTGGCTAGAGAACAGATTACTAGCACAGGATGGTCATGCTGAAACTGTTTAAAACACTATTTAGACCACAGTTTGCTGCTCTAGCCATCATATTATTGGAAAGATCTGATGGCACCAAAGGATTTATCAGCATGTTGCCAAGTTTAGTTACAAGGGAAGTATGGCTCAGTTGGTGTTAATATTGCTTGTAGTACATGAAGCTAACAGGAGGGTTGAGAACCTATTTTCAGAGGGGTTGATAATTAGGCAATAGACATTTAAGGTTACAGCAGAAGACCAGCATGGTTGAGATATATAAAAAAAATCACCAAAGAGTAATAGTGCTCTGGAACTCACTACTTGAAAGGCTGGATGGGGCAGAAATATTCGTCATTAAGTGCTATAGCCTCCAAGTCTCTGGACTGAGAATTAGAAAGTGGGATAAGCAGTTTTTATTGTCCAGCATAAATACAATTGGCAGAATAGTCTCTTTCTCTGCCACAGATCTTGACAATTTCCCTAAATGTTTTTTTTTCTCATGTATCCTGTTTTATTCTGTATTTGTCTATGTCTATTTTCCTTTCCCTAGTCCCAACCCCTTTTAAAAGGGAATGAGGTTTGTAATTCAAAGGTCATTAAGTGGGGCAGGGATTGAACCAGAATTACACCATTTTATGGAAAGTAGTCAATTCCTTAATGATTATTCTTTCTATTGGAGTATCTTTATGAGACTGTAACATCTACACTTGCTAATCAAAGATGCCTCAAGCAAATAAAGTATGATAAGTTATGACCTGGCTAATATTTGCTTAGGAAAGCACTGGAACATGACATCAGCAAGTAATTTATCCCCATCGAACTGCTGTTAATGCATTCCATTTGAAAATACCTGGGAACATTGAAAGTGTGACCTTGTTTTATAAAATTTACTGTTGGATATATATGACAACTAACCTTGTAATTTTGAGAATAACTCATTACAACAGATTTATTCTGCTATATACTTGTGCTATGTAATGAAGCCCATATTCACAAGATCACAGAAATGCATGGCATTTTTCAAACATTCCGACAGAACAAATGGCACATAATACTTCAAAGAATTGTTAAATTTTAATGACCAAGACTAGCTCTCAATGTATTTGTAACATCTGGAATCTTCCCATGTAAGGGTATCATAATACTTTGGGTTTCAGTGTTATCATAAATTAAATCTCACAACACTCATTTCTCAAGTCACAACAGCTCATAGAAAAAAATGAAGATTAAAATTATAAAGAAACATTGAATACATGAATTAGAAATGATTGAAGAATATGAATATGATTCACATCTGTACTTTTCAATATTTTGTAAAGACTAGTATTTCTCAGGCTTAATATATGAGAAATATGTATAACCAATGCTAGCTGACTAAATTAGCTGCACAAGTTTGCTTTAATATTTTCTTTTTTTAAAAATCATAACAATCATAATCTAACCTGAGGTTTTTGAAAGTCAAAAGAAAATGCTGAGAAAAATAGAAGTGGTTTACATAACAAAATAGAGAGCAAAATTTGAAATATGGAAAAGTAAATTTAAATCCAGAAAAAAAAATAAATTTTACCCAGGAAGGTTTCCAAACTATTTGGTGAAAGGAGATAATTCTAGTTAGTAAATTATTCCACATAAAAGCATCAATCTCTTACTCTCAAAAACCGTAAAATATCATTTGAGATCAGAATATAACCTTAGTTCCTCCTCCACTGCAAAAGGCCACTTTCATTTTTAATCACATTGATAGCTGTATTATGTCACGCAAGAGGTATCATGGAGTAGGCTGGAGGTTTACTGATGAAACCCTGCTTCAAAATCTATTTTGAAAGCGTGATACAGAACAAATTTCAATTTGTCTCAGTAAATTTTGAGTATTAGGAGTTGTAGCCTTTTAGTAATTAGAAACAATAACTTATTCTTATATATCATTTACACTACCATATCACAAGGAAACTTATATGATCATATGGGAAACTGTAGACTCCATTCTATATCTGAGGTCAGGATTGAATGCTAACTGCTACAGCATCATGCAACATTTACATTCCAGAGATGTTGTGAAGTAAATGATTGAAAAAAAAACGTTTATTTTATCTTTCCCATTTGTCAAGATCAATCATTTCCTTGATAAAAGAGAAAATTTAGGTCTCATATTTGCTGATGGTGCGTGTGAATAGCATGCTCTGGAAAAAGAACCAAACTGCTTAATCTCTCCTGCACTAGTCTTCCCTCAACCTTCAGCGAAATGGTGGAAGTATCATCCAGAATTCTCTTTTGTCATTTACCGATGATTCTGAGTGAGTTCCTCCAGATCCACTTAGCCTTTGAGCTCATTACAACCTTGGTCTGACAAGAGCTCAGCTCCAGAGGTAACTGTTCTTAATGTTAGTACCAGGTGTCCTAAGTAAGACTGCAATATGTGGGGTTCAAAGAGGTCTCTCCAGCAGTTGACATCACACGTGTCATATTTTGGAGGTCCATGTTCTTAGCCTCAGGATATCACTACAGTAGCTCTTTAGGATTGTGGGCTTGCTTGTTCATAAATGCACAGGATTCTATTCTGTTCACAACTGCTCAGATGAAGAAACAATCTGTGCTTGTATGCATGAAGACCATGATAACCTTCAGACATGAGCTGGTAAAAAGCAAATTCCATTCACACCATTCAAGTGCCAGCAATAAGTGTCTCCAAAACAGAGTCAAACCACCTCTTTTGGACATTTAACCGGATTGCCATTGATGTCTCTACTGTCAGCTTCTTGAGAGTAATCATCCAGAGAAACATCACTGGACCAGCGACACAAATACTGTTCTTCAAAAAAAACTGATCCATCTGGTCGAGTATTTTGAAATGGGCTCATTATTATAATTTAGGAAATGTGACAGCTAATTTGGATGCTGAAAGCTCCCACCTACAGGAACATAATAATGACTCAAGTCAAAGTAAATTTTAATATCAGAGTACATATACGTCACCACATACAACTCCGAGATTCTTTCTTCCTGTGGGCATACTTAGTAACCATAACAGGATCAATGAAATATCAAGTAGGGCATAGAAGATAACAACCTCTACAAATGGAAATATAAATAAATAGCAATAAATAACAAGAACATGAAATAACAAGATAAAGAGTCCTTAAAGTTAAATCACTGGTTGGGAGAACATCTCAATAGATGAATGTAGCTATCCCCTTTTGTTCAGGAGCCTGATGGTTGAGGGGTAGTGGCTGTTCATGAAACTAGTGGTACAAGACCTGAGGCTCTTGCACTTTCTACCTGAAGGGGGCAATGAGAAAAGAGCATGGCCTGGGTGGTGAGGATCTTTGATGATGGAGAAGAGCATGGCCTGGGTGGAGAGATCTTCAGTGATGGACCATAAAATCTGCTTCGATGATGCAATGACAGACATCATTATGCTTATAATGCATGTTTAGTCTGATTTTCTGAATGTACTGATTTTCCTGTCAGCATTTTTCCACAAACTCATGCACTTAAAAAGCTTTATGAGCAGAAGGTATATGGAACATTATAGAGTATCTTACCCACCTGTCTGAATCTACAGCAATGCTGCAGGGAACCACACAACAATTCCACTTAGGTTAAAAACAAGTACATTGCATTGCCGACGACAATAAGTGCTTCAGGTGATTCTGTTGGGAATGTTCCTTCCATTATAGATATATTAATATTTACTAAAAATAGAACTTGCATAATTAAGTGATGTTATAGTTTACCAATAGATTGGGCTGCTACTTCACTAAATATTGATGGAATATTGCACTGACAGAGGTACTACCCTTCCAATGAGATACTGATCAAAAGCTCCATTTTCCTTTTTTATTGGCTCAGATGCTTGAAAAAATATCCCTAAGACACAAGCAATCTCACTCCCCAACTGGCAACAGAACAAATATAATCTCCATCCATGCTATCTGCTGCTTCTGTTATCTATCTGCATATAAGCCTCATCCAATATAAAAACATTCCTGATGGGAAGTAATTCATTGAAGTGAAGCTTATTGGGTGATTATGGTGATAAAAGTATGAGTTCCTCTTTTGCCTTTAAATTTTAGATCAAGGTTACCTTTATGTACCCTTGAAGTTATTTCCTTAAAATACTACACTCAGTGGCCACTTAATTAGGTGCAGCTGTACACCTGCTCATTAATGCAATTATTTAATCAGCCAATCACTTTGCAGCAACTCAATGCATAAAAGCATGCAAACATGCTCAAGAGGTTCAGTTGTAACTCAGACCAAATGTCAGAATGGGGAAGAAATGTGACCTTTGGCTGTGGAATGATTGTTGGTGCTAGTCGCAGTGGCTCGAGTATCTCAGAAAACTGCTGATTTCCTGGGATTTTTACACATTACAATCTCTAGAGATTACAGAGAATGGTGCAAAAAAACCCAAGTAAAAAACACAACCAGTAACCAGCAGTTCTGTGGGTGAAAATGGTGTGTTAATGCAAGAGGTCAGCGGAGACTGAGTCAAACTGACAGGAAGACAACAGTAACCATGCATTACAACAGTGCTGTGCACAAGAGCATCTCTGAATGCACAATATGTCAAGCTTTGCAGTGAATGAGCTATAGCGGTGGAAGACCATGAACATACACTCGGTGGCCACTTTATTAGGTACAGCAGGTACTTTATAAAGATTGTAATCTATTTAATAAAGGAGCAAACCATCCATACCTTAACCAGCTTCACTGGGTGTCACCGTGAAGGACAACATTGTGTATGTTTGTTTTTAAGTGTTGTATCTCTACCTATCCCCTTTTGTTTGGTGTATTTGAAAGTACTGGGACACTTCCACAAAGCCTCTACACAGTTCGTTCCCTCTTTAACTTATGTTTTTAAAAGTTTGAAGTTGCTCTTCCATTTTTTTTCATCCAAAGGTTAGAGTATGGTGCTGTAGCTACTTCCATTTTTGAAATACCACAAGCTCTTTTTAAATACTAGCAGCTGTCCACGTTAAATTTTGTTTTCAACCCTCAGTTCCCTTGAGGCTTAACAACATTAATGTTTTGAGAATCAGTCCTTACAGTTGCAGACCTTTAAAATTAGTCATTGAATCGAGCTTCTGTGATAACTTGCTGAATATTTATTGATGATAAATGCTGATCATAAAGATGTGTGCTTGCTCTCAATACTACCACCATAATCTTGCACTTTAGTCCATCTGAAATGCATAAACAGCAGATTATTCTACAACAGACAACATCACAGTAAAGCATTTTCTTTTTTGCTTTTATGATCTCTTAGCAGGAAAATCCACATGGGAGCAAAGACCTACAGAGATTTTATTTTTTTCTCATGTCTGAGACTAATAGACATTTCCCCTGATGAATCCAAATGACATGACACCAACCAGAACCAACCATGGATCCTTTGCAGGAAAACACTCTCCGAACACTAGATTCCTGTTAAGAAATCCATGCGGGTTGGATTAGTAGCACCTGACATTTAAAGCTGATTAACTTGTTCTGGGTGGCAGTGTGGAAATACATCTCTACTCAAAGAGGTGTATGGCACACCCTCCCACTAGTCTGCAGGTCACCCTTTCACATGGAGTAGCACTTGCCCCTGCCCCCGATCAGGGTCACATGAAGCTATGGGAGCAGGTGGGGGATGGTCACATGAGCAGCTGGTGTCCTGGTTATGTGACCATTGACACCAGGCAGACAATCTCTGAGAGTATTGATAATGGCTGGGGAGTCTTGAAAAGTCACTTCCCAGAGGAAGGCAATGGCCTGTAGAAAAATTTGCCAAGAACAATCACGGTGAAGACCATGATCACCCATGTCATATAACACAGCACATAAAGACGATGATGAGCTTGCTTACTTGGATGCCAAGATCTCTCTGTGACGGCATAGTGTGAATAAGTCAAAGTCATATGTGTGTTAAAAGAAATTCAACATTTTTAGTAATGAAAAATATCTAAAGTTTGTGCCAAAAGTCAATATCTGAATGGAAACATCAGTTTGCATCAAGTAATGCATCCATTGATTTCTATATTTCTGTGACATTGTGTGTGTGTGTGTGTGTGTGTGTGTGTGTGTATATATATATATATATATATATATATATATTTATGTATGTTTAAAACTTAAGTAAGGTAGTCACCAGAGAGACACAGCTGGCAGATAAAAAAATCATAAAAGTCTTTATTTGGGAGATACACAAGCTGGTGGCCTCTGGTGGGGGGGAGGAGGGGAACACCCCAAGTCCCAACATTACAGCACATTTTAATATGTTAAAGAACAAAGGACAATCTCTAGAGCTACAATGCCATCATAATGCTTCTTTTGACCTACATGTAACTTTTCAAACGCCTGGATCTTCTCACCAACACAGCCGAAATGAGGATTAATTACTGTGATCTCTGAGTCAGTCACGCAATGTGGTGTTGATGCAGACTTCTCAAGTTAATTGGCTAACTCTTGTTCCGAGGTGCATTTCCCACCACACCCTCATTTTAATTGTAATCCATATTCAGATCTGAAGGTTGGTTGCTGAAGTTTAATATTTGCTATACTGCATCTCCAAAATATGCCCTAACATTAGGGTCCTTTGTTCATTATACTTGATAACAATTGACCTTCTCTTCATTTGCTAACTTTTGATTCTAATGACTTTCAATATATTTTTCCACATATTCCTACACCAGTTTATTACTGCATATTAAACAGAGGAGGTGGATGCTTCTTCAGAAAGAAGTAACATTTCTTTTGTGAAACACATCAGATTCTGCAGATGCTGAAAACCCAGAGCAACACACAGACAAAGTGCTGGAAAAGCTCAACAGATCAGGCTGCATCTATGGGAATGAAAAAAAGTCGACGTTTCAAGCTGAGATCTTCTTCTGGAATCTTCACATTTCTTTAGGTAAAAGGATTGTACATCAAAAGTAATACAATGATGGAGGAGCAGGAGGAGATGGTGTGAGAAGAAAGCAAGGGGTACTTTGTTAATTTTTTTAGGTATCATGAACCACAACGTGGCACTTTTTCTAATGCTACATATTATTTCTATTCCTGGCATATACACTGATATTTAATTCAGCCTATAAAAATTCTAATTTGGCACTCAGATCCACTTAGTGTTGCAATATGAAGAGGTTGAAAAACTTCAACACCAGGAAGGGCACAGCAAGTAAGTTTATAGCAATCCTAAAGGGCATGTTGCCGTAAAGTTCTATTGCACGAGAGGCAAAAGGCACTGAGCATAATTGAAAAGGCATCAATATATTCAAATGTAGATTTGAAGTAGATCATAAAAGCATAGCTTCTGGTTGGGGAAGGGTGTGAAGTAGGGATGGAACATCGGTGGTGAGATGGTTGTGAAAATCTGATACATGCTGTTGGCAAGGAACTGTGATTGTGACCACTGGGAAGATCGGTGGCTTCAAAGAAAAGCTACTGCCTTTTAGAACAAACCAGATCTATTTGAAGTGGGCTTTTATGCACACTTCAACAACCTCTTAACCAATTACAGCAAGACCAAGGAGGAAACCAGAAGTCCACGAGCCAGCCTTCATCAGAGGATCAGAAATGGAGAGGGTCAGCAAATTTAATTTCCTCTGAATTATCATTTCAGAGGACCTGCCCTGGGCCCAGTACTTAAGTACAATTACAAAGAAAGCATGGCAGTGCTTCTACTTCCTTAGGAGTTTGCAAAGATTCGTGCTTGACATCTATAACTTCGATTAACTTCTATAGATGTGTGATGGAGAGTATACTGACAGGCTGCTTCACAGCCTGGAATAGAAAAACTAGTGCCCTTGAATGGAAACTCCTACAAAAAGTTGTCGATACGGCCCAGTCCATCATGCATAAAGTCCTCTCTGCTATTGAGCACATTTGCACAGAACTTTGTCGCAGGAAAGCAGCATCCATCATCAGGCACTCCCACCACCCAGGTCTTGGTTTCTTCTCACTGCTGCCATCAGGAAGGAAGATCAGGAGACTCAGGGCTCACACCACCAGGTTCAGGAAGTTATTACCCCTCAACCATCAGGCTCTTGACCCAGAGAGGATAACTTCATTAGGCTTCACTTGCCCCATCAATGAATTGTCCCCACAACCTTGGGCTCCGTTTCAAGGACTCTTCATCTTATACTCTTGATCCTTACTGCTTATTTATTTATTATTATTTCTTTATTTTCTTTCTTTTTGTATTTGCGCAGGTTGTTGTCTTTTGCACACCAGTTGTCTGCTCTTTCCAACATGCTTCAAGGCCTCCATCATCGTCCCCGTGCTGAAGAAGTCTTCAGTGTCCTGCCTCAATGACTACTGTCCCATTGCACTCACATCCATCATCATGAAGTGTTTCGAGAGGCTCGTCATGAAGCATATCAAGACCCTACCATCCCCCTCACTGGACCCCCTGCAGTTCACGTACCGTCCCAACCTTTCAACAGACAATGCCATTGCCATTACCCTCCACCTTGACCTAACCCACCTGGACAAAAAAGACATGTACATTCAAATGCTGTTCACAGACTTCAGTTCAGCATTCAACACCACCATTCCTCAGAAACTGATTGGAAAGCTGAGCCTACTGGGCCTGAACACCTCCCTCTGCAACTGGATACTAGATTTCCTGACTGGGAGACCTCAGTCAGTCCGGATCAGGAGCAGCATCTCCAACACCATCACACTGAGCACGGGGGCCCCCTAGGGCTGTGTGCCCAGTCCACTGCTGTTCACTCTGCTGACCCACGACTGTGCAGCAATACACAGCTCGAATCACATCATCAATTTCGCCGATGACAATACCATGTTGGGTCTCATCAGCAAGAGTCAGCATACAGAGAGGAGGGGCAGCAGCTAACAGACTGGTGCAGAGCCAACAACCTGCCTCTGAATGTGAACAAACCAAAAGAGATGGTTGTTGACTTCAGGAGGGCATGAAGCGACCACTCTCTGCTGAACATCGACGGCTCCTCCATAGAGATCGTTAAGAGCACCAAATTTCTTGGTGTTCACCTAGTGGAGAATCTCGTCTGGTCCCTCAACACCAGCTCCATAGCAAAGAAAGCCCAGCAGCGTCTCTACTTTCTGTGAAGGCTGAGAAAAGTCCATCTCCCACACCCCATCCTCACCACATTCTACAGGGGTTGTATTGAGAGCATCCAGAGCAGCTGCACCACTGCCTGGTTTGGAAATTGCACATCTCAGATTGCAAGACCCTGCAGCGGATAGTGAGGTCAGCTGAGAAGATCATCAGGGTCTCTCTTCCTGCTATTACAAACATTTACACCACATGCTGCATCCGCGAAGCAAACAGCATTATGAAGGACCCCACACACCCCTCATACAAACTCCTCTCCCTCCTGTCATCTGGCAAAAGGCACCAAAGCACTCGGGCTCTCATGACCAGACTGTGTAAGCCATCAGACTCCTCAATACCCAGAGCCTAGACTGACACCAGCCTACTGCCCTCTACTGTGCCTATTGTCTTTACAGCACTGCCTATTATTTATTGTACTGCCTGCATTATTTTGCGCACTTTATGTAGTCCTGTGTAGGTCTGTAGTCTAGTGTAGTTTTTGTGTTGTTTTACATAGTTTCAGTGTAGTTTTTGTATTGTTTCATGTAGCACCATGGTCCTGAAAAATGTCGTCTCATTTTTACTGTGTACTGTACCAGCAGTTATGGTCAAAATAACAATAAGAAGTGACTTGACTTGACTTTTGGTGTAGTCTTTTATTCACTCAACAATGGGTATTGGATTTATTTATTCTCAGGGTTGTATATAGTGACATATAATTATGTACTTTGATAATAAATTTACTTTGAACTTGAACTTCTATGTGATCAGGCTTGAAAGTCATGGAAGTGGTCTCCAAGAGTAAAATGCATGCAACACAATGCCATTGTTTAAATCCAAGAGGTGGTGGTATCCGTCGATCTCGAGAGACCATGGATCTGCGCCTGGAGCTTCCAGGGCGCGGGCCTGGGCAGGGTTGTATGGGAGACGGGCAGTTGCTGCAGGCCTTCCCCTCTCCACGCCACTGATGTTGTCCAAGGGAAGGGCACTAGGATCCCATGCAGCTTGGCACCGGTGAGCAATGTGTTGTTAAGTGCCTTGCTCAAGGACACAAACACACTGCCTCAGCTGAGGCTCGAACCAGTGACCTTCAGGTTACTAATCTGATGCCTTGCCCACTAGGCCATGCGCCAACACCTCTAAATCCAATAACCTCTAACCATTAGTGCATCTGAGCCACCAAGACCCCAAAGGAAAATTGTGGAGTGAACATTGAATCCTGACCAAACATAATGATTGATTTGTATCACAAAGCATACATAAGCAATGGAGTTGTTCCACTCAGTGCTTTGTGGTGCATCAGGCTATTTCTTTAGCATTTATCCTTTTTTTTAAAACAAGGCCAAATTGCTAGCTTAATGCTGAGCAATGGATTATATGTAGGCTAGAGTTTCTAAGAGGGAAACACTTAAGCATCTGCATTTCTAATCATTCTTTTTTTCCCAATTTTATTTGCACTTTTATTGTGGAGATAGAAGTTTTGACCCACTATCCAAAAATTGGAATAGATTGGAGAATTCCTTTTAGTGTGCTTGCCATTAAGGATTAGTGCTTTGCCTGCTGCCATTTGTATATTAAAGCCCAAGAGTCCCTACAGAGTTTGGGCTGTAATTATGATCAACTTCAGAAAGTGGAGAGAGGAAACAGAATGGAAAACGTGGGTTATTAAATGAAGCAACTTATATTTTACAAATTCATTTCATTTTTATTTATGTCTGAAATTAAAACAGAATTTGGGAAAGCTAACCAGAAAATATTACATTCAACTTTTAATGATTTCATTCAAAATATTTCATCGTAAACCATTTCAAATCAGTCTATTGGAAAGGCATTATATTAAAATTTCTAAGAATAATTTTCTGCAGAGGCCATTAATCTTCTGGCCACAGAGTCGGAATAAGAGTCTGAATCCATAAATCTATGACTTGTATACTTTAAGGGTGCTGACACTACTTGTTCCAAGTACAATTATAAAACTGATACAGAAGTACAAACAAGTTCCCATATTTTTTCAGGTAAAACAAAGCTCTGTTGTGTCAGAGAAACTACAAAACAAATGACTTGAAAAAAGTTACAGACATAGATTCTATTGTTTCGAACAGGAACTTGACCTCAAAATAGAAATAGAACTTAGGTCAATGACTGCATGGCAGATAACTATTTGGTGTTTATGTAATGAACTTAATGAATATTTTGTAATAGCTACAGATCAAGGGAGATCTAAGATCTTTTCATGACTTCACATTGCAACAGAACAATTAAGTTATATTATAAAGCTCTTCTATTTACTGAAGTTGAAGTTCTACTGTAAAAGCTGGGTCAGTGTCCAACTTTAGGAGAAAGTCTCATTTATTTTTACTGCAGAATAAGGCAAAACTACAGCTCTGATTTACACTACAAAACATTACTGCTGGTGTAAAGTGAAGCCAGATGCTCCTACTGCACTGTGAGAGTCCACTCAGTAACCAATCTATTTGCCTTCAGTTCATGGAAAGCAGCAATAATGACAATGAAGATCTATTATAAAGGATCCTTACGGAAACCACAAAATACAATGTGGAAGTTTGCGGCAGGCATTTTAAATAGAACAATATTTTCTGAATTTGGTTATAAAAATCATACCCACATTTCAAATCTGGAAGCTCTTTCACCTATTTGTATTCACATCAGTTACAACAATGAATCTTCTGTGCCAAAATAATCATTTGGAAAAAAAATAGAATTTTTCAGTTTTGCCATTATCTGCTGTAATTTATCTGGACGTTATAGTAGAAAAAAGATACTTAAATCACTGGGCAACTTCAATACTGTGCATAACAAATGGATGTCAGAAGAACAAATAAAGTCAATGATGTATGTAATCTTCCAGTGTTTTCAGATCAAAACATAAAATGAGATCCAAACAGCCAGAACCTTTGTAATGGACCACTGACTAACGACCACACACTTAACTATGTCAGTACACACTTGGAATACCTGGACTCAATAGAGATACTTGAAGCAAAACAAACAATTTCCATGCATATTTAGTTCTTGCTTTCAGAACAACTTGTACTTAGAACAACTATAGACTAACGTAGCACTGGCAGGAAGTGCAGCAATTATGGGGCCAGCTTTGTAGTCCTATGGTTCCAGCAAAGGTCAATACTCCAAATGAACTCATTAAGCATGTCACCAAACTAATAATTTCTCATCTAACTGCCTGGACTGAACAAGCCAGGAGAAGAATGAATGTAAACTTCAAACCACTTTTCCCAATTCACTGACTGGGTTTCCTTATTTAGTAACGGAAGAGTGATTTTAAACATGATTACAATGGCAAATACACAAGAATAGGAAAATTAGGAAAAAGGTTTATTCAATTATTTAATTAGACTTTTATTAGGCTATCTTTGACTATCTCATTTTAACCCAACTCTTACGATATAAGTCTGGCTATTTTTCATAACTAAAAATTAACTAAATTAATCAGCTAAAGAATAAAAACAGCTATGACCCATGAAGGCTTGAGCATTAACAATTAAGGGACAGATTTCAACAGAAAAACATTTTCACCAGAACTAACATTACATGAAAGTGACAGAAAGTAATTATTTCATAGCCTGATTTTTCAGTGCAACAGCATAGCTGAACTATTTGAGAATTAGCTGTTCATTTTCTAAATTGACACTGGAGATACACAGTCCTGAGAAAAGATTATGACCTAGTTTCTACAATCAAATAGAACGGCAAAGGAACACTACTTTCGTTATTTCAAACAAGGGGCGTTCTTTTGATCTATGAAAACACAAAATGCTGGCAGCACTCAGCTGGCCAGACAGCATCTATAGGAGGAGGTAGTGATGACATTTTGGGCCGAAACCCTTCATCAGGAGTGAAACACCGTCACTACCTCCTCCCATAGATGCTGTCTGTCCTGCTGCCAGCATTTTGTGTTTTTATTTATTTCCAGCATTTGCAGATTCACTCGTGTTGCTTTTGATCTATGTATTTTTTTTGGTAACTTTACAACTTTATAAAGTAAGCTTCATAAACTATGCCTAATGAATGTCACTTGATGCATGTACTGATGGCAAGCAGACATCAAAAGAAAATTCATCATCACCATCATTCAGCTTAAACAGCATAAGGACAATCTAAAAGATAATGGTCCTTGTCCCCTCCCCCTCCTGGACCACCATCGATAGAACATTAAAACATACCATGCTTTAGAACTGCAAAGACCACCTGATTTCAGAGTTTGATTTCCATTCTTACGTCAAATTAGGCAATTTCATTCCGGGCAAGTTTGGAACTACAAAATTATCCTACGTTTTCCTGAACTGGGAGGTGGGCTGGGGGCTGGGGGTGGGGAGGCAATTATGAGAGAAAGGGAAATGACTGCAATATGATCATTTGGTTATATAATCTGTGCAGGGTTTAAAATTGGTTAAAATTATGCATAATAACCATTTTTCTTAACGAACATTAGATCCATCATCACTGCAAGAATTATAAAATCTCACTTCCATTAATTCTCAAACACCTGAACAAAAGACAAATCAACATTAAATAAAAATAAATCAAGTAAAATAAAATCAAACCTTATTTCTTTATCAACTGCTATTTTGTCTTTTCCTCTTTGGGGAAGCTGCAATGGTTAAAGGAAATTACTTACATAAGGAGCTACAGATTTGAAATTAAGGATTCTGTTTAAATTATGCTTTCATATTTGATTCATTTTCTCTCTCTCAAATTGGCTATGCTATGAGCTAAAATGTTTTAATGTTTGCCTTTAATGTTGCAAATTCAGATTCATACCTCCTTGCAGACTAACCTTTGTGTGCAAAGTTGACTGAAGTTCTACCAAGAATCACAAAGCAATTGAATTGATTTTATTAGTTTGGGTAAGCGAAATGTCAAAAGCATTGCATGTTGGGATAATTTAGGCATGACTCCCACCTCATTCTCCACAGATAATGCAAACATCATCAATATCCTTCCTGGCTGCTCCAATTATTTATTTTCTATGCAAAAAAATATGATGCTCGTTTTATTTCCTCTGCGTTGGATAGTAATCTTGATTAATGTCAATGGAGTTACATTAGACAACCTAACTGAATGACAGCTAATGCACTCGTTATTAAAATCAACAGCTAATCAACAAAAAGGCCAAAACTAATTAAATGAGACATTCTGCACGTTCCTTTAAAAAAGAGAAAATGCTTTATAGCACAGAACCAGTTATTTGTTGTACTTTTCTCTTGGTCATTAAAATGTTGAGATACTCTAATTATTCCATTGTGCATGGAGATTTCCATTACTGTAGGATGTAAAATCTGCACATAATATGAAAACATATGATTCACATCACTTGGTGTAGACTGGCCCACTCACAAACTTGGAGCAGATGCCAGTGTTAATGAAAAGAATCAGGCACAGTGCTGGAGAATAAGGTACCACAGAGTCCTACAGTGTAATGTGTAATACAGTAAAAGTACCTCTTTCACTGATGTTCTCAGAAAGTGATGGAAGGCTGAGGCAGCAACAACAGATAATTCAAAGTCTTGGATAAGCACCATCAACTTTGCCCCTGCTAAATCCCCCAATCCTTTAGTACAATAGATGCACCAAAGACCAGAAACCTTCAGAAGCTCTGAGCATGTCCAACCAATTTCAATGTACGGGTTACATCAACGTGTGACCTGACACAAGGCACACAAAGCAAACACTCTATTCCATCACAAGACCAACAGAGAAAATACCGGATGTTCTCAAAGTTTCTCTGAAAATCATCACCGACGCGGGGGAATCCCCGGCCTGTGACCAGCAAAAAACAAGAAGCAGCATATGGGAAAGTGTGGGGAATCTCGAGTTTCAGCAATGGAGGTCAGACACAAACACTAGAGGAAGCATACAAAATCAACCAATGCGGCAAACCAGCTGCCCAACTGTCAAGTGCTTCCATCACCTCAAATCCATTGGACTGGAGTGGAAGCAATTTATCCCTCAATCCAGTGGGCATTGCCTAAAGAGTACACAGGAAGCCTAAGCCATGCCATAAGAGTTGTGGAAAAAGAAGGATTTATCAGATTAGGAAAGGGTATTAGTAAAGATGATAAATAACCTTTTTTAATGTTTACTTCGGCAGGAACTCTCCATAGTTACTGTGTAATTGATTAATGTAAAACAAGCCAAGAGAGCCATCTAGTGAGTGTAGTTTCAGCTCAATACCTCAGTGACAACCAGATGGCCACTATTATTAAATATGGAACAGTGACAAAAATGGAGACAAGGTCAAACAGAAATTAATATATTAGTAAAAGGATGGCTTTTAAATACCACGAATGAAAACCACTTCTCCTGGCACTTCCTAATATACTCAACTTTCTGGGAGTGAAGCTTATCTCAACAGTTACCTGCACCTTTGAAAGAAAATAGCACTAATGGTTTACTTTCCCTTCAGTGTGTTCAAAACAATCCAGCAGCATATTTTTCAAAATTGTCTTTAAAAATACCTGTAACTAATTCAAATCACCAAATTCACTGGACTCCAGGACAGCATTTCATATTCGACATCCTGACTGAATCACTAACAGAAACTGCCCCTCAGGGAGGGATTTTTCTGTAAAGCCTTCCAATCCCATGCCTTAATGGGAAAGAGTGGATGAATCAGATTATACTAGCTGGAAAAGCAGTAGGTAGCTTATTGGTGTTTTGTACTGATAGGTTGCAGTGTTCAAACCAAACTATAATCAAAGGATACACATCAGCATTAGTACCTGCATTATGGGCTTGCCTGACCTAAGAAAATGGACCAGATTCCTGCAGATCCTTTGCATAGCTTTGTGGAGCTTGGTTCAATGATGTTGCCACTTCAGAAAACAGAACTTTAGTAACAACTCGGGATAATGACTTTGTTAAACTGAAGCAGTAAACAAGAATGCTGATTTTACTTTAGCTGGCTATGAATTCAATCCAGCATCTACAAAGAGTGTATTTTTCTCTCAAAATACTAAATGCCATGTTAATGCCATTACTTCATTAAATTCTAAAAACCTTAGCTGTCAAGATACAAGTTTGAAGGATTACCCGAGTATCACACATGCATCATCTTTCAAATTCAAATTCAAAATTTGAAAAAATTCAAATGACTGATATGGTTAAAATGTAAAAGTTAATACAGCACTGACAGTTTAGGACATAAATAAAAGGTGACAGTTTAATTATGTAAAATGTCAAGGCTTTATCCATTTTTATAATTATTTAGGGAAGTTTCACAAGAGCATAAATGCAGTTCATAGCACCACCTAGAGGCATTCTAATGTCTCTGGGCAGCTGAAAAGTAACCCAGGAACATAATAATAAAGAAAGGGAAATGCTTAAAGAAGGGAAAGGGAAATACCCAACAAAATGATTAATCTGAAAAACAGAAGTCATATCAAATGGTTTGAAATATATGTCTATTGGACCCAAACACCCTCAAAAGCTGTAAAAGCAATAGCCCACGTTTGGCATAATGCGGATTTACAGCATAAAAGACTGAGAAATATTACAGCGATTTTAAAAAGTATGTTCGCATTTCCTCTGTTAGTTATAGTGTCACTGAACATTTTGAACATGCATCAGGATAAGGAATTAAAATATCAAAATCTTCCAAAATTTCATTTTCTTAAACATGTTGTGATTATTAAGCTAACATTAATTAAACCTAACTAACGTTTTGATGGATTGACTTCTCAAACTTAAAAACATGCATTCTCTCTTTTCCATGGGATCCTGGTTTATTGCACTGGTTCCTGTTTTCTTTAACTTCTATTGTTCTCTAACATAATTCTCAAGATACTTGACAACAGCAGAAGCAGTATAAGTTTCACAGTTCCATTATAGAAATTCCATTTCAATAGGACCAAAGAATTAAAATGCTGCTAGATTGTAGCCTGGCATCAGGAAATCAGTGGAGCAAAAGCCAAGTTTATGTTGCATGGCTTTTAAGAAGCAATGCCATTATACAAAAGTTCAATAGCTTACCATGATATTAATTGCTGCAAATGTGACTGATTGAAGAACTGGAAATTCCGCAGTCTTAATTCAAAGTAACTGTTTGAATGATCACAAAATTAAACTGAAATTTTGTGAAATCTATTCTATTATTTTCTTTATTTAATTTGTTTCATTCAACTTATTACATAATTAGATATTTATTCAATTTTAAATGATTCAATTAATATGAATAGAAGGTACATCCAAGTGATCATCATTCGATTTTAATGGGTCTTAATTATACTGTTCAATCTCGTCACATTTTTCTTTAGTGTTAAAGTCAAGGTGTGCAAAAAGATCATTCTTCAGAATGTCTGGTAAATCATGCTGCATACTTTCTTTGAATTAACTCTACATTTAAACTGATGGTATGCTTACATGCAAATTTAAAAAAAAATACAAATATAACACACACAAATTGCTGGAGGAACTCAGCAAGCCAAGCAGCATCTATGGAAAAAGAGTAAACAGTTGATTTTTCGAGCCAAGACCCTTCATCAGGACTGAGAAGAAAGGGGAAAGATGCTAGAACACCAAATGTGGCTATTGGGGAACTATAATTTCATGCTGCAGCTCATGCAAAATAAACTCATTTTAATACGATTGGCCTCCTGGTTTATAAAAAGGCCACATGCATAAAGACACTGTACATCCAGACACCACTGTGTACTGATCCTATAGCATTATCAAAAACTTCCAGGTTAGAACAGAACAGAAGGTGGTTAAAGATCTTGCCACTCTTCTCAGCATATGGGAGTTTGAAGAAGAGGATTGACAAGCCAAGGCACATTAGAACAAGAAATGGAAAATAAAAAGTGACATTTAGGAGGGATGAGTAAAGGTAAAAGATGGATGAGAAAGTGCCAATATAGACAGCTATTTCGGTCCAAGCCACACTGAAAGACAAGGGAATAAACCACTAGCAAAAGACAAACTGGGTATGAGAAAATTCAGAATCAGAATCAGATTTATTATCACCAGCATATGTTGTGAAATTTGTTGTCTTTGCAGCAGCTGTACTTTGCAATACATAATAATAGAAAAGGAAAAACTGTGAACTACAGTAAGTATACATATAAGGTAGTGAGGTAGTGCTCATGGGTTCAATGTCCATTTACAAATCGGATGGTAGAGGAAGAAGCTGTTCCTGAATCGTTAAGTGTGTGCCTTCAGGCTCCTGTGTACCCACTTGAGCAGGGCATGTCCTAGGTGATGGGGGTCTTTAATAATGGACGGCACATTTTTGAGGTGTTCCTTGAAGATGTCCTGGATACTACTGAGGCGAGTGCCCATGATGGAGCCAACTAAGTTTACAAGCCTCCGTAGCGGTATTTTGATCCTGTGCAGAAGCAAACCCCCACGTAACAGACGGTTAGAATGCTCCTCCACAATAAATAATGGTCATGACAGCCTCCTGCATTGTGAGTTGGAAGAATATTCTGCAGTTATTCAAGAAGCAGTTAAATGTAGTGATGATAGTGGGGCCATAAGTTGTAGGTTTTATTGGAGAATACGCTAGCTGGGTGAATGGTGTCTGTTATCTACATGACCTTTGGAAAGCATAAACCATCTATTGTCTGTGTGCAGTTCACAATGGACAATAATAATCACTAGAAAAACTGACAAGCACAGAACAGTGTTATCATTCTTCTAATCCACATAATGAGACTTCAGTGCAAGAAAGACTGCCAACCTTATAATATGTTGACAGATGATTACATGGGAATAAATATTAATAAAATGTTATTTCATTTGGTTGGCCCACATCTATGATGGTGTCACAGATTCACTTTTATGATGTGCTGTAATCTTTATGGAATGCACCATTGTTCTTTCCTGCTTTAAACAGATTCCAACCATTGGAGTGGCCTATGTGGGTGGCACTGCAGTGGTTCTTTGCTAGTATGAGACAACAGCTGCTCTTAGTAAGACACAGTGAACGACAGATTTGTAAATTTACTTACCTGTACTTGCCTGTCCTCACTTGGACAGCCTTCATACCACACTTCTGGGCTCCACCTACATCATACAGAATATCATCTCCTATCATGATGACCTGTCAGAGAAAAGAAATGAAGTAAATGATATCAGCTACGATTATTTTGATGCATTTGCATTCCTCAAAATATTAAATATGAACTGTCACCAAGATGAATGGGCTGACATTGAACACTGTCATTGTATAAGAGCACACTGGAATTTATAAGACCCAGAAAACGGCAGGTTGCAAAAGGTGGGCTGCAAATGGGCGACTATCAAATCAGCCAAATGTCATCCTCTCTTCAGAAATTAAATCACAGCTGTTTTGAAAGAATAAAAAACCATCGTCAAAAAAGTAAAGGCTAAAAGCATTATTTTTGCAGTAAATTAACCTAATGTTTAAAACAAACATACAAATTCAAAACAGTTTTTAACACCACAGAATATAGCAGTTTGAGAAAGTTTAATGTTTTTCCAGATATTTGCCAGACTGGAGTTAAATGCCGCAAGTTAAGAGATGACTTGCTGGAACAATCAGAGAACTCTTGGCTCCAGTGTGATTAGATACCAGGTTGCAAATTGACCAAGAGTTATACCTCTACTTTCTATATTTATAAAAATTTAAAACCACCAATGTAGTTTTTGTGTATGTAATTTGTATGGACAAGTCATCAGCATTTCATATCATAGCTACAAGTTTAGACTGCTTAACTCCAATTTTCTTCAAAAGGTTTCACAATAGGTACTGTGCTCACGGAGGCTCAGAATTCTTGAACATTTTCATCCCTCTATAATGGAAGGCTCCTAGGAAACAGCAGCATCAAGCAAACGTTTCATCCTATCATGAAACTTTGTTCAAATTCTTCAGGCTCTTGATTAAATCCCTTTCTCAGACCCACCCTAGCCAATTGACGGCACACTCTGGAACGCATGGCAGCGTGCCTGGGTGTTGCTCGTGGGCTGTTACAATAAGTGAACTGATGACCTTATGAAGGGACACATTTATGCACAGCAGGTTCTGGACATTGACAAAATTTAAGGCTGTCGGTAGGTGCCACAATGATCTCTTGTCGCTCGAATTTTCATAATACCTCTATTTCAACCACTCAGCTGGATTATAGGTACCTGGACCAAGCTGTCATTATTCTCTTCCCTGCCATCTGTCAGCGTAACATGAACAGGACTCTCTGCTCCTGATAAAGTGGTGTGGCAGTCATGGGGAGGTGGCGTACCACTGTTCCTGCTATCCAGGCCACATCTCGGAGAATAAAGAGAACGCTTAAAGAGTTCATCCTAGTGCTCATTGAGGACACCAATCTGCTCATGTGTGGCATTTCTCTGTTCATGGAGAACAGCCAGCAGCTTATAGGTAGCATCCTTCTGCTCCATCAGGATGTTAGGTTGGTCCCTGATGGCATGGCACTGTTCCCAAGGAATTTCAAGCTGCTCCCTTTGGCAGACACTGAATCTCAGCACAATCAGGGTGGCCTTGGGAAGTGCCTCGACACCAGCTGATGTTGTGTGATGCAACTGTTGCCGACTCTTCCCAAGAAATACAAAGACTTCCATTCTGGAAGTCAAAGTTCCTCAGCTTGCTTAAACCTGCTATAAGAGCATCAGAATCAGAATGTGGTGTATTATCATTGATATACATTGTGAACCTTGTTGCCTTGTCATAGCAGCTCAGCGTAAGGCAGAAAAAAATCACTATTTAGTTACAATAATAAATAAATAACTTGTGTGAAAGAAGATTAATGAGGTGGTGTTCATGGCCTGTTCAGAAATCTGAGAAGAAACTGTTCCTAAAACATTGAACGCGTATCTTCAGGCGTACCTCCTCCCTGAACATAAAGATGAATTTCCCCCATGCTCCTATTAATCTCCTGCGTTTCATCAGACAGGGCTGACAATGTATCAAGAGTGTATCAGACATGCAAAGATGGCATTCCAATTGTGTTCCTCGTTAAGAGTCCTCAAAAGCAGTGTGGATGTGTGGTCCCAGGCATCACACATAAAATGCCAGAGGAACTCAGCAGGACAGGCAGAATCCATGGGAAAGAGTAAACAGTTGACGCTTTGGGCTGAGACTCTTCATCAGGACATCATCAGGTCTCGGCCCAAAACGTTGACTGTTTACTTTTTTCCACAGATGTTGCCCGAGTTCCTCCAGCATTTTGAGTGTGTTGCTTTGGACTTCCAGCAACTGCAGATTTTCTCGTGTGGTACCAGACCATAGTGATTGTCTGCACCAGATTCCTGCATCTTGTGCCAGGCAACATTGTCCTAGTGCCTGGAGCACCTTGCCCAAAATATATCTCTCTAACTCAGTGGATCCAAAGCTAGTGTGCATTATCCAAAATGGAGAGGGGGAACTGCAAAGAGTAAGTTGGTCTGTGAAGTTCTGGTGAGGTAGTTAGAGATTTCCCAAAAAAAATAAACTCATCGTTGCCAATGTACCCTCACCCCATGCACACCTAGCAATCCATGGAAATCTCCAGGACAGCCAACCACATCATAAGGCACTTATTGGAGCACTGTTTCTTGTAAATATTGAGAAATAGTGCTCTGAATTATTTTGCATTTCACTAATGACAGCATTTTTTGAACTGGTGTGGTGTAGTGTCAGCTATCTTTCTCCTCCTATTATATACCTCCTGCACTTCTAGGAAGGGGTAAAGAGGGGACCTCTACTTCCTTCCCCAACCTACAAAGGCAAAGATGAAGTGAAATGCACTTCTAAGCTGCACCAAAACACTGCAGGTGGCAATGAATACTGCACAAAAAATGATGGAGCAGATGAAATATTGTTGACAAACACTGATAGCCACTCTCCTCGACCACAGAGTTGCACCTAGGTAACCTCTCTGCCCATGAAGAGAGGCAGTAGTAATCCAAATCAGAATTTCATTAGAAGGTGGAGGAGAATTGGTATGTCACCAAAGGCACTCACAAATTTTTATTGAAGTACTGTGGAGAGCATCACCGCCTGGTATGGAGGAGCAGATCTCTAACCCGTTGTTGGTGAGCCATTGCATTTGAGAGGACTCTTTCCCATTCCTTGCTTCCTTTAACTCAAATGTAGAAGAATAAGGAATGGGAGCAGATGTAATCATTCTATCATGTTCTCGATACCTATGTGGGATGCTGGACAGATGGACAGAGTGAAATGGCAATAGCACAGTGAGGAGTGATCAGAAGCAGAATAAGGTTTAACTTCACTGGCATGTGTTGTGAAATTTGTTAACTTAGCAGCAGCAGTACATTGCAATACATAATAACTAAATTACAATAAGTATAAATGAATAAAGAAAATTCAATTAAAGAAGTGCAAAAACAGAGGAAAAATATTAATGTAGTGTAAACAACACACACAAAATGCTGGTGGAACACAGCAGGGCAGGCAGCATCTATAAGAAGCACTGTCGACGCCTTCGTCCTGAAGGGTCTCGGCCCGAAACGTCAACAGTGCTTCTCATTATAGATGCTGCCAGGCCTGCTGTGTTCCACCAGCATTTTGTGTGTGTTGTTTGAATTTCCAGCATCTGCAGATTTCCTCATGTTTGATGTAGTGTACATGGGCTCATTGTCCATTCAGAAATCTGACAGTGGAGGGGAAGCTGTTCCTGAAACACTTTGGACTTTTGTACCTCTTCCTTAATGGTAGCAATGAGAAGATGACATTTCCCAGGTGATGAGGGTCTTTACTGATGAATGCCACCTTTTTGAGGCATCATCTTTTGAAGATGTCCTGGATGCTAGGGAGGCTAGTGTCCACGATAGAGCTGGCAGAGTTTACAACTTCCTACAACTATTTCTGAATTTTTGCAGTGGCCCCTCCATATCAGACAGAGATGCTCTCCAAAGTACATCTATGGAAATCTGTGAGCATCTTTGGTGACATACCAATTCTCCTCCAACTTCTCATGAAATTCTGATTCTGATTACTACTGCCCTTCCTCTGGCTGAGTTTATCCTCATCGTTTCTATGTATTTGTGCATGTAGTTTCTTGGCCAAATCGAAGACTTTGAGGGCTACTTGATTTGGCAACAGAAGCAAATGCAGCAGCAAAATACTGAGAGCTTTACAGAGATTTGCAGAGAGATTTAGGCCAGTTAGAAGAGTGGGCTGAAAGATGGCAGATGGAGTTTAATGCTGATAAGTGTGAGGTGCTACATTTTGATAGGACTAATCAAAATAGGACATTCGTGGTAAATGGTAGGGCATTGAGGAATGCAGTAGAACAGAGTGATCTAGAAATAACGGTGCATAGTTCCCTGAAGGTGGATAGGGTGGTGAAGAAAGCTTTTGGTATAAATCAGAGTATAGGAGGTGGGATGTAATGTTAAAATTGTACAAGGCACTGGTGAGGCCAAATTTGGAGTATTGTGTACAGTTCTGGTCACCGAATTATAGGAAAGATGTCAACAAAATAGAGAGAGGAAAGAGAAGATTTACTAGAAATTTACCTGGGTTTCAGCACCTTAGTTACAGAGAAAGGTTGAACAAGTTAGGTCTTTATTCTTTGGAGTGTAGAAGGTTGAGGGGGAACTTGATAGAGGTATTTAAAATTATGAGGGGGATAGATAGAGTTGAAGTGGATAGGTTTTTCCATTGAGAGTAGGGGAGATCCAAACAAGAGGACATGAGTTGAGAGGAGGCAAAAGTTTAGGGGTAACACGAGGGGGAACTTCTTTACTCAGAGAGTGGTAGCTGTGTGGAACAAGCTTCCAGTAGAAATGGTAGAGGCAGGTTCAATATTGTTATTTAAAAAAAAAAGATTGGATGGGTATATGGACAGGAAAGGAATGGAGGGTTATGGGCTGAGTGCAGGTCGGTGGGACGAGGTGAAAGTAAGCGTTCGGCGCGGACTAGAAGGGCGAAGATGGCATGTTTCCATGGTTATGGTTAAAATGTACATCAAAAAGTTGTGACACAAGTTCTCATCAGAGCAGCTTACCCTATGAAGAAATAAGATCTTTAGGTTTGAGTACTTACTTGGAAAGAATAAAGGAAAGTCTTTACACTTCAAGAACTAAAAAATGTTTCTTTATGGAATTGCTTTCAGAATGGCTTTGGAAACTTCCTCTTCTTAACAGGCAAAAAAAAATGTTAAATTTTGAAGAAGCAAATGTACAAAGACAGAACAATTTCTACTGCATCAGTTCTGCGTCAGTGAGATTTGATTTCAATGTTAGCAATTTTATTTAAAGTAATACACACAAAATGCTGAAGGAACTCAGCAGGCCAGTCAACATCTTTGGAAAAGGGTAAACAGTCGACATTTTGGGCCGAGACTCTTCATCAGGACTGAAACAGCTCACTATATTGGCTCTTTCTAATCCACCTTTTGTCTTCACTCATCCCTCCTAAATAATACTTTTTATTTTCCATTTCTTGTTCTGAAATGCCTTGGCTTATCAATTATTTTCTTCAAACTCCTATCTGCTAAGAAGAGTGGCAAGATCTTTAACCATTACCTATTCTAACCTCCAGAATTTTCTGTGTATTACTTTGATTTCTAGCATCTGCAGATTTTCCCTTGTTTGAGTTTTATTTAAGTAGCCGGTCTCAACAACAATGCCACAATAAGCAGAATTGAGAGGACAACTGTTAACTAGTTGGAAACTAGTTACATTTTTGCCCAGAATGGGGACCTGAAAAATTTGGAATTTCTGTTAATCTCCAGTGTTAGTTTGATGGACCATTTTTACCTGGTGAGAATGAACAAGAGGCAAACAATCTGATGGGAGGCTGTTCTGAGAACAGCTGATACCTCACTGGTTGTAAGGAAAGGCTTTATGATATGCATCCCCAAGCTATATTTAGCCTGTTTCTTAATTCTTTCTAGTTCTCCACAGAGCCACTAACATGAGGGGAAAGAAGTTTCTACTATGGTTTTCTGTTCAGCTGTAGATAGTTGAACACTACTTGAAGACTGCCCATGGATGGAAATCTTCAACTCCTCTTTCAGGCTTGCTGGACTACGCTAATAAAACTTATCTATAATTGCAATAGGAAACCCTGGAAATACTTAGGAGGTCAGGAAGCATCTGTGAAAAGATTACAAACTTGCACTAGAGGGTTGTTGATCTGACCTGTTAACTTTGTTCTTCTCTCCATAGGTCCTGCTCTAATTTTGAAGAATGTTGCCAGCATTTTTCGTTTTCATTACACATTTCCTGCATCTCTGTAGTATTTTGTTTTTCTAAGATACTGCAGAGGTGATAGGACCAAGGCATGTGGGGACAATTTGTGTAAAGCAAATCTGTTAAACAGAAATTCACCAGTTCTGATTTTCTAAATAGTTTAATTTGAAGAATCTTAAAATGACAGGTGTCAAACATCTGCTTGGCCAAGAAGAAGAAAACCTAACGTATATTGATGCTGAGGACCATGAGCAAGTTGGAAGCTTAAATTTTCATTTCAGAACCTTAATAAACATTCATCTCTATTAATGCTGCCTGAAATCATAAAACTCATATTAACTCAGAAACCTTTTTTCTATTTGATAAACTAATCTGAAGATTCTTCTTGAAAGCAAAAGATAGAAGACAGAAATTCATCAATACAAATTTTATGATTTGCAAGAACTAGAAACTAGACTCATAGTTCACAGCATTTTAAATAGGGAATCCATTATTGACTTCTTGTTGTTTGGTCGGAAACTGAACATAAACCAGCTGTTAATAAACTTTGGAATTTGTTTCTTTATATACATGTCAAAAAATGTCAGAACCTGTTTGAAGATTGGGCCTCAATATCAATTGTCAATTTGAATGTCTTCCATGAACAAAAAATTGAGCATCACTGCTCTAATGCATTTTGAGAAGAATATCACTGCAGAATATTTAAACTAATTTGGCAGGGGGATGGGAACTGGAGTGATAGTGCTGAGGATGAGGTAGTTAGTTTACAAACAAAGGCAATGTGTAGTGTGACTTCTAGCAAGGAGAGGCTGATGATGGAGCCTAGGAGGACGATGGCATCTAACGGCAACTCCTTTGCTTGCATCTTCGGAAACAGCTCTATTTCCATCTTTAATATCTTGATCTTTCCCTTTCAGGGTTCTTTTGAAGACCCTGACCTGGAGTTACACGCAGGCTTCGGTTCTTCACAAGAATGGGACCTGCTCTTGGGGTTCCATGACTGGCCATTATTCGACATGCTAAGGGTTTGACCTGAGAATCTCGATCGTGTTCATAAGCCTAAGATCTCGGGGCTCTGAAGACGGGCAGATCCAGAGTCAGTGTCACAGGAGATTCGTGTGTCGTCAGGGAGACCGGAAAATCTTTTGCTGTGGGCCCGAAGAAACATAGAAAACATATAGCACAATACAGGCCCACAAAGCTGTGCCGAACATGTCCCTACCTGAGAACTACCTAGGCTTTACCCATAGCCCTCTATTTTTCTAAGCTCCATGTAGCCATCCAGGAGTCTCTTAAAAGACCCTATCGTTTCCGGTTCCACCAGCAGCCCAATACATGCACTCACGCTCTCTGCAAAAAAAACCTACCCCTGACATCTCCTCTGTACCTTCTTCCAAGCACCATAAAACTACGCCCTCTTGTGCTAGCCGTCTCAGCCCTGGAGAGAAGCCTCTGACTATCCGTACGATCAATGCCTCTCATTATCTTATATACCTTTATCTGATCACCTCTCATCCTCCGTCGCAAGAAAAGGCCGAGTTCACTCAACCTCTTCTCATAAGGCATGCTCCCCAATCCAGGCAATGTCTTTGTAAATCTCCTCTACACCCTTCCTGTAGTGAGGAGACCAGAATTGAGCACAGTACTCCAAGTGGGGTCTGACCAGGGTCCTACATCGCTGCAACATTACCTCTCGGCTCTTAAACTCAATCCCGCGATTGATGAAGGCCAATGCACCGTGTGCTTTCTTAACCACAGAGTCAACCTGCGTAGCAGCTTTGAGTGTTCTATGGACTTGGACCCCAAGATCCCTCTAATCCTCACATTGCCAACAGTCTTACCATTAATGCTATATTCTGACCAGAGATCTTTGCGATCTTTGGACACAGAGCTCAAAAAAAGTGACGAAACAGACTTTTAACATCATAAACCAGTGGGTTGTTGTTATGTCTCCTGCTCACTGTGAAAATGGGGGGCACCTCCCTCTCCCTTGCCAGGGTGAGAGAGAAAGAGATCTCGTGGTTTGTTGAATTTCGGATGAAATGCGAATCCTTTGGGGTAACTTGGTCTGTGTCTTTGCTATTGCAAAGCACACGCTTGGGTTCGGTGATGGTAGCAATGCGCGTTTTTTTTGCTGGTGGGGGAGGGGGGATCGTTGCTCGCTGCCGCTTATGCGTGAGAGGGGAGCTGCGAGGGGGACTTTGGGGTTCTCACGTTTAACTGTCGTTCATTCTTTAGGGCACTTCTCTGTTTTTGTGTATGTTTGCGAAGAAAAAGCATTTCAGGATTTATATTGTATACATTTCTCTGACATTAAATTTGATCTTTGAATCTTGGATGGGGCAAAATTGCAGTCAACAGAATGAGTTGCAATGTTAAAGATGAGCGTAATCGAAAAGGGTGAACACAGGACAGAAGGTGTTATATTTAAATGGGTGCTGTCTGCAGAATAAGGTAGATGAACTGTAGATGAATAATACGGATTGACATGTATTAAGTTGTAGGAATCACTGAATCATGGCTGTAAGATTATAGCCTGGAGCTTAACATCCAAGGAAACACATTGTAGTGAAAGAACAGGCAGGAAGGCAGAGGGAGCGACATTGCTCTATTGGTAAAAAAATGAAATCAAATCATTAGAAAGAGGTAACATAAGGTCAGAAGGTGTTGAATCATTGTGGATAGAGCTAAGGCACTGCGAGAGTTAAAAGACCCTGATGGGAGTTGTATACGGACCCCGAAACAGCAGTAAGGATGTTGTCTACAAAGTACAAAGAGAAATAGAAAAATCATGCCAGAAGATCAATGTTACAATAGTCATGGGGGACTTCAATATGCGGGTAGATTGGGGAAAATCAGGTTGGTAAGGGATTACAGGTGGGGGAGTTTCTAGAATGCCTTAGGGATGGCTTTTTAAGAGTAGTTTGTGGTTGAGAAACCTATTCTGGATTGGGTATTGGGCAATAACAGAATTGATCTCAAGTAAAAGAACTTCAGGGAAAAATAATCATAATATGATCAAATTCATCCTGAAATTTGAGGAGAAGTTAAAGTCAGATGTATCTGTATTACAGTGGAGTAAAGGGAATTACAGAGACGTAAAAGAGTAGCTGACCAGAACTGATTGGAAAAGAACACTGGCAGGTAGGATGGCAGCGTAGCAATGACTGAAATTTCTGGAAGAAATTCGGAATGCATAGGATGTACACATTGCAAAGAGAAAGAAATATTCTAATGAAAAGATGGCACAACTATGTATAACAAGTAAAGTCAAAGCCAACATAAAAGCCAAAGAGAAGGCATATAATAGAGCAAACATTAGTGAGAAGTTAGAGGATTGGGAAGCTTTCAAAAAACAACAGAAGGCAACTAAAAAAGTCAATAAGAAGGTAAAGATGGAATATGAAAGTACACTAGCTAATAATACTAAAGAACAAACCAAAAATTTCTACAGATACAAAGTGTAAAAGAGAGGCGAGAATCGATATCAAACTACTGAAAAGCGAAGCTGAAGAAGCGGTAAAAGAGGACAAAGAAATGGCAAATGAACTGAATAAGTATATTGCATCCACCTTCACTGTGTAAGGTACTAGCAATATGGTGGAAGATCCAGATATTGGGGTCATGAAGTGAGTGAAGTTACTACTACTAGGGGCGTTCTTGGGATGGTATACACCTCAGGGTTCTGAAAGAGGTGGCTCAAGAGATTGTGGAGGTATTATTAATGACCTTTCAAGAATCACTAGATTACAGAATAGTACTGGAAGACCGGAAAATTGCAAATATCACTCCGGTCTTCAAGAAGGGAGAGAGGCAGAAGAAAGGAAATTATAGGCAAGTTAGTCTGATGTTAGTGGTTGGGAAGATATTGTTGATCTCGCCTATTGGAATTCTTTTAAGAAATAACAAGCAGGATAAACAAAAGAGAGTCAGTTGATGTTGTGTACTTCTGTAAGGCCCTGGTTCACATTTTTACTGCAATGCTGTAGGTATTTCATTTTAGCAGTTCGGTAAGAGCAGTCTGTTCTGCTTTCAGCCAGTATGAGATTGTTGAAGATAAGGGATGCTGAGTAATGTGAGTCATCCAATCAGTATGGTGGAACTGGGAGAAGCTTCGAGAGAACATTTGGGGGAGGTTTTGTGAGGGACACCAAGGTAGGTCTTGGTTGTTTTTGGTTCAGCAGGAGATGAAGAGAGAAGACACTGGAGAGAATCGGTCACAGAATTCGACCCAGTGGGGGACCGTGATTCAATGAAGCCAGGTGCTGAGATGACTAAGGATTGGTGAATATCGGTGAAGTGTTGAGCTCCAACTTGTGCACATTTGACCACTTAATTAAAATGGGACCTTTTTTGTTTTCTTTCTTTTCTTTACTTTACTAACCCTTTAGTTAAATTAAGATTTATAAATATAATTCCTTTAATCATATGCAGTGAGCTGTCTGTTATTTCGTGGCATAAAGTTGGATAAAGGGAACCTTTTCTGGTTGGCTGCCAGTAAGTAGTAGCGTTCCACATGAGTTGGTATTGTGACCAATTATTTTTATTTGGATGATGGAATTGATGGCTTTGTTGGAAAGTTTGTAAATGATACAAAGATAAGTGGAAGGGCAGGTAGTTCTGAGGAAGTAGAGAAGGTACAGAAAGTCTTAGACAGATTAAGAGAATGGACCAAGAAGTGGCAGATGGAATATAGGGTCGGGAAGTGAATGGTCATGCACTTTGATAGAAGAAATGAAAGGGTTAACTATTTTCTAAATGGAGAGAAAATACAAAAAAACTGGAACTAGGGAGTCCTTATGCAGGATTCCCTAAAGGTTAATTTGCAGGCTGAGTATGTGGTGAGGAAGGCAAATGCAATGTTAGCATTCAATAGACAATAGACAATAGGTGCAGAAGTAGACCATTCGGCCCCTCGAGTCTGCACCACCATTCTGAGATCATGGCTGATCATTCACTATCAATACCCAGTCCCTGCTTTGTCCCCATATCCCTTGATTCCCCTTATCCATCAGATATCTATCTAGCTGCTTCTTGAAAGCATCCAGAGAATTGGCCTCCACTGTCTTCCGAGGCAGTGCATTCCACACCTCCACAACTCTCTGGGAGAAGAAGTTTTTCCTCAACTCTACTTTAAATAGCTGACCTCTTATTCTCAATCCATGTCCTCTGGTACTGGACTCTCCCAACATCTGGAACATATTTCCTGCCTCAATCCTATCAAATCCTTTAATTATCTTAAACGTTTCAATCAGATCCCCTCTCAATCTCCTCAATTCCAGCGTGTACAAGCCCAATCTCTCTGCGTAAGACAGCCCTGCCATCCCAGGAATCAACCTAGTGAATCTACGCTGCACTTCCTCAATTGCCAGAATGTCCTTCCTTAAACCTGGAGACCAAAACTGTACACAATATTCCAGGTGTGGTCTCACCAGGGCCCTGTACAAATGCAAAAGGACATCCTTGCTCTTGTACTAAATTCCCCTTGTAATAAAGGCCAACATTCCATTTGCCCTCTTCACTGCCTGTTGCACTTGCTCATTCACCTTCATTGACTGATGAACTAGGACTCCTAGGTCTCTTTGCATTTCTCCCTTACCTAACTCTACACCGTTCAGACAATACTCTGCCCTCTTGTTCCTGCTTCCAAAGTGGATAACTTCACATTTATTCACATTGAATGACATCTGCCAAGTATCTGCCCATTCACCCAGCCTATCCAAGTCTCCCTGTATTCTCCCAACGTCCTCTTCACATGTCACACTGCCACCCAGTTTAGTATCATCAGCAAACTTGCTGATATAATTTTCAATGCCCTCATCTAAATCGTTGACATAAATCGTAAAGAGCTGTGGTCCCAATACAGAGCCCTGTGGTACCCCACTAGTCACCTCCAGCCAGTCCGAGAAACACCCATTCACTGCTACCTTTTGCTTTCTATCTGCCAACCAGTTTTCTATCCATGTTGAAACCCTGCCCCCAATGCCTTGAACTCTGATTTTACTCACCAATCTCCTATGTGGCACCTTATCGAATGCCTTCTGAAAATCTAGGTACACTACATCCACTGGCTTACCCTCGTCTAACATCCTTGTTACACCCTCAAAAAACTCCAACAGATTAGTCAAGCATGATTTGCCCTTGGTAAATCCATGCTGGCTCGGCCTAATCCTATTACTGCCATCAAGATATGCCACTATTTCGTCCTTAATAATGGACTCAAGCATCTTCCCCACGACTGACGTTAGGCTAGTTCTCCGTTTTCTCCTTCCCTTCCTTCTTGAAAAGTGGGATAACATTAGCCACTCTCCAATCTTCAGGAACTAATCCTGAATCTAAGGAACATTGGAAAATGATTACCAATGCATCCGCAATTTCCCGAGCCACCTCTTTTAGAACCCTCGGATGCAGACCATCTGGACCCGGGGATTTATTAACCTTCAGTCCTATCAGTCTACTCATCACAGTTTCTTTCCTAATGTCAATCTGTTTCAAGTCCTCTGATATCTTATGACCCTGGCCCATCCATACATCTGGGAGATTGCTTGTGTCCTCCCTGGTGAAGACAGATCTAAAGTACGCATTAAATTCTGTTGCCATTTCCCTGTTTCCCATAACAATTTCTCCCAATTCATTCTTCAAGGGGCCAACATTGTTCTTAACTATCTTCTTTCTCTTCACATAGCTAAAAAAGCTTTTGCTATCCCCTTTTATATTCCTGGCTACACTGAGCTCATACCTGATTTTTTCTCTCCGTATTGCTTTTTTAGTTAAGATCTGCTGTTCCTTAAAACTTTCCCAATCATCTGTATTCCCACTCATCTTAGCCCTGTCATACTTCTTTTTCTTTAATGCTATACAATCTCTGACTTCCTTTGTCAACCACTGTGGCCCCTTCCCCCTCTTTGAATCCTTCTTTCTCATTGGAATGAACTGCTTTTACATCTTCTGTATTATCCCCAAGAATATCTGCCACTGCTGATCCACTGTCTTTCCTGCCAGGGCATCCGCCCATTTAACTTTGGCCAGCTCTTCCCTCATGGCTCCGTAGTCTCCTTTATTTAATTGCAACACTGACACCTCTGATCTGCCCTTATCCCTCTCAAATTGTAGATAAAAACTTATCATGTTATGATCACTACTTCCTAATGGCTCCTCTACTTCAAGATCACTGATCAATTCCTGTTCATTACACATCACCAAGTCCAAAATAGCCTCGTTCCTGGTTGGCTCAAGCACAAGCTGTTCCAAAAATACATCCCTTAGACACTCCACAAACTCCCTATCCTGGGGTCCAGCACCTACTTGATTCTCCCAGTTCACCTGCATGTTGAAATCTCCCATAACGACTGCATTACCTTTAGCACATGCCAATGTTAACTCCCTAATCAACTTGTACCCAATATCCACGCTACTGTTTGGGGGCCTGTTCACAACACCCATTAGGTGTTCCTCAGCTCAATCCACACAGACCCTACTTCCCCTGTTCCTAAGTCACCCCTTGCTAAGGACTGAATCTCATTCCTCACCAACAGGGCCACCCCACCCGCTCTTCCCATAATTCTGTCTCTACCACAGCACATATACCCTGGTACACTCAATTCCCAAGCCTTATCCCCTTGCAGCCATGTCTCCGTTATCCCAACAATATTGTAGTTCCCCATTTTCATCTGAGCTTCAAGCTCATCTGTCTTATTTCTGACACTACGCGCATTCAAGTATAGAATTCTTAGCCCATTCCTCCTCTCTTTGCTTAAAACACTGTCTATTGTACCTAACCCAGCTCCTTGAACTTCCATCGGGCTAATTGCACCTTGAATTTTGATGACCTTCTCAAGATCACCCAAACCTTCTACACATTTAACCCCATGCTCCTTCTGACCAACCCTCTGTACATGTAACTTTTCCAACACATGTTCCGTCTCACCTTTCTCCTTTACACAATTAATATTTGGGAAATGTGTATTCCCCACCTGTCCCTTATCCTTCATCATATCATATTCTGGATCCCTGCCCCCTGCACATCTAGTTTAAACCCCCCCGAGCAGCACTGGCAAACATTCCTGCAAGAATGTTAGTACCCCTCCAGTTCAGATGTAGACCGTCCCTTCGAAACAGATCCCAACGTCCTTGGAACAAAGACCAATTATCCAAAAACCTGAACCCTTCCTTCCTGCACCATGCTCCCAGCCTCGTATTAATGTGCATAATCATTCTATTCTTCGCCTCACTCACACGTGGCACAGGTAGCAATCCCGAGATTGTCACCCTGGAGGTCCTGCCTTTCAGCTTCACTCCTAACTCCCTGAACTCTCTAAGCAGGACCCCCTCACTCACCTTACCTACATCATTGGTCCCTTCATGGACCACTACATCTGGGTTCATGCCCTCATTCTCAAGAATAGCCTGCACCCGATCTGAGATGTCCCGGACCCTAGCACCAGGGAGGCAACATACCATCCAAGACTCCCGATCTGCCCCACAAAATCTCCTATCTGCCCCCCTGACTATAGAATCCCCTAAAACTATCACTCTCTTCTCTTCCCTCCTCCCCTTTCTAGTTGAGGGTTCAACCTCTGTGTCAGAGGCAGGACCACTACAACTCATTCCTGGTAGGTCATCCCCATCAACAGTATCCAGTACGGTATACTTATTGTTAATGGGATTGGCCACAGGGGTGCTCTGCTCTCTCTGCCTGCTCCCCCTGCCTCTCTGGACCGTCACCCATCTGCCTACTTCTTGGATTTTTGGTGTGACTACCTCCTGATAACTCCTATCTATCTCTGCCTCCCGAATGATCCGTAGTTCATCCAGCTCCCGCTCCAACTCCCTAACTCGGGCTGATAGGAGCTGCAGCTGGACGCACCTTTTGCAGGTGTGGTCATCAGGGACAACTGTGTTGACCCTGACTTCCCACATACTGCATACAGAGCACACCACTGCTCTGACTGTCTCCCCCATACCTGAACTGGATTGATAGAATAAGTCTAAAAAGCACCTAGCGACCTTACCTTCTTCCCCTCAACGAGCAATCACACAGGCTTACCGATTCATTTCAAGAGGACTAGAATATAAAAGAAGGATGTAATGTTGAGTCTTTACAAAGCACTGGTGAGGCCTCACTTTGAGTATTGTGAGCAGTTCTGGGCCCTTATCTTAGAAAGGATGTGCTGAAACTGGAGAGGGTTCAAAGGAGGTTTACGAAATTATTCCAGGGTTGAACGGCTTGTCATATGAAGAACATCTCATGCTCTGGGCCTGTATTAACTAGAAATTAGAAGAACAAGGGGTGACCTCAGTGAAACCTATTGAATAGTGAAAGGCCTTGATAGAGTGGATGTGGAGAGGATGCTTTCTATAGTGGGAGAGTCTAAGACCAAAGGACACAGCTTTAGAATAGAGGGGTATCCTTTTAGAATGGAGATGAGGAGGAATTTCTACAGCCAGGAAGTGTTGAATCTGTGGCTCGTTGCCACAGGCAGCTTTGGAGACCAAGTCTTTATGTATATTTAAGACAGATGTTGATAGACTCTTGAATGGTCAGGGTATGAAGGGATACAGGGGGTTGAGGGGAGGCAGGAGATTGGAGCCGAGAGGAAAAATGGATCAGCCATGATGAAATGGTGGAGCAGACTCAATGGGCAAAATGACCGAATTCTGCTCCTATATCTTATGGTCTTTTGGTCTAATGCACTTTGGGAAGAACGTCACTGCTTTAATGCATTCTGGGAAGAATTGTAGAAATATGTATCTGTTCAGCACAGGAAGTGACTATTTGGCCCATTATGCCAACTGCTGACAGAGCAACCTATTCAGTCTTTTTTCCCCAGAGCCCTGCAAATGACTCCCTCTCTGATGCATACTCAATTTAATTTTAAAAGCTTTAATTAATCCCTCTAAAAATTAATCGAAGATACGATTAAGCATAGACTGACAAACCACTTGAAAATCAAATAGCAATAATGAGCTTAAATTTGTAGCTGATATCTACTCCAAGACACCTGAACACATGTTAATTTTAAATTTGAGAATGAATTATATTAACAGGTATTGAGCAATGTGGGAGAAAGCTGAATGTATTGTGTTAGGTCACAGATGATGTACGATTGCATGGAGTTGCAGAACAGGCTCAAGTGGTTCAATAAGATATTCCCGCATCTATACTCTAAAATAAGGCAGGTCATCAACACAAGTCATTTTAAACCTTTAAAAAAGTTCCCGTGCTTTCAAAGATCCCCATGTTGTTTACTCAATTGAATTTAGAGGACGTCGTTCTACTTTCAAACTGTGTAGCATAATAATTTTTAACAATATCTGCACTGTGTGGTATTTTTTTTAAATCAGTGTGTATACCAGTGTCGCAGTGTAAATTTTTTTTCTGTCCTTGAGTTGGAAACAAGACTATAGTCATGTTTATATCGGGACCTGGGTACAGACTTTATGCAGACAAACTGGATCTGCCTAGTTTACAATGCTGATCCTCCAAGGAGCCGTAATTACTTTCTATGTGTACATATTTGATGGAAAACTTAATTATTTTAAGAAGCAGCATCTGTAAAAAATCTACGCTACTTTTCTTTGCATGAATTGGCACAAGTACTAACAGAGAGGTGGACCTAATCTAAAATGGCATGGATTCAACATTCTTAAGCTTTCGGTCTAAAAACACATTCTGTGTACATATCAAACATCAACTTTACAAAAAAAAAATCAAATGGAAATAGAATAAGATTAGATTAAAAGTATTCCAAGAAGGAATCCAGAAAATTCCCTACAACTGAAAAATCAAGTACAAACTAGACACTGAAGAAGTCTTTGGCACTATGTGACTACCAAATCATTTTATAATAGGTTCCAGATGATCATCTGACATGATAGCATTGTCCCACTTAAAACTGATCTCCTAAGAAATGAGGTAACTTGCACACCCAGTTACAATGGTAGTTCTTCTTGCAACCTTGCTGGTAATGCTCCTTTGTGCTTCTCTTGTTAAAACTCATCAATTCCACATCCTGCTGCAGTGAACAATGTTCTGAGGCATTTAATATTCACCCATCCTGGAACTGCCAGTTTCAAAGAATCTTAAAGACTAAGAAAGCTCCCAATTTTCCAGAATTCTCTTGTCAAATGTTTGTTGGGTGAAAGCAAGACATCATCTATTAACAAAACTAACTGGGCAATCAGAACTTTAAATGATCACATCAACCTCTGGTTCAATCACATCAGTGTTTCGCCAGAGCATTCACGAGCTCCAGATAAAACATGGGAAAAAATTTTAAAGATTAGAGTGATCCAACTCTTCATTCAAAAATTACCATCTCAAAACAATACTGTTTTACTGCAATTAGTATCTGCCTGCTACATTTTCGAAGTTTAGCAGAGGTGACTCATACTTCCAAACATGCTTCTTTTTTTTAAAAACACGATCCTCCAGGTTTGGGGATTCAGCTCACGGCTACAACTCTGACTGGTAAAACAAAACTGTTACAGAAACAGCAACGAAGAATCCTTCTAGACATCTGTGTACGATGGCATTCCTGTATCTCCACCTGTGACTTGTGTGACTGACAGGAGGGAAAACCAACAGGAATCCCTGAGCACTGCCGTAGATGGAGGACCTTCATTGCAGCCCTAAATGCTGGTAGCGTAATGGGCAGGTCTCTCTCTTTTAACCCTGAGGTAAAATCTCTTAGGCTGGGAACAGTGGTAACACTAAAAGTTGTTCATTTAACCTAATATCTTATTGTTGTTCCTTTCCAGACCTTGTGGCACACTGAGTGGCAACCTTGATGTTTCTATAGCATTTGCCTGTTTTTATTACAAGGCCGAGTTGCTAGCTTGACGCTCAACCCAGCAGAGGTGGGAAGTGGGCAAAGAGACGGCTGGACTCGAACCTGGGACCAGTCACCTTGAAGTCCGGTGTGGATCCCACTACACCACCAGTCGTCTAAAGAAGCATATCTACTCATATCCAAATCAGTCATTATAGAGAGAAATTATGGGTCAAAATTATTTTTAAGTTTCCATCAGTATTGCAAGCTTTATGCCAATGTTATCAGATTAAATTCATGTGCAGTACTTAAAACTGGGTGCAATAAACTAGAGAGTACATGCCTTAGAGAGAAGACAATATGATGCCCACAACAAAGTTGGATCTTTAATGTTTAATTATAAAGAGATCTGAAGATTATAAAGAATTATAAAGAAACCTTAAACCTAGATGAAATAACTTCTGTATACCCTTGTTCAACTGTGTTATTTTGTACCCTATGCCAGCCCAGAATGGTGCAAAATTGCTGTCAATTTGTTTACTGCAGCAAGTCAGGAATGACGTATTTGAGGAATATATAAATCGCAAACCAGTATGAAAAATAGCAAATAGTTTCTCAAAAAATAACATGTGGCTTTATATCTTGATTTGCTAAATATGTCAGCTCTGCTTTGATGTGTATTGAAATACGTTTATTTGGGATATATGGAAGCTTTAAATTGGTTTCATGGAAAATAAAATGCAATGTTGTCAGAGGTAAGAAAGACACTGAAGCAGCAGTTGTTCCACTGGTGGGAATGGCAGTGTATCCCACATAGGCCTCTTCAGGCACTTTATGGAGGGCTGGGTGATTGCAAATAGTTCTGATTTCCTTTGTGATTAGTTTGCGGTCAGACTGGTCTGTGTGATTTTTCTTCAGACTGCTGACTTAAATACAGAGCTAGAAATAGGGTGGGGATGTTTGGATGACCCAATTCCAATGAGTCTGAGACAACAGCGAAATTAACAAGAAAGCCACTAACAAATAGGGTTTCTCCTCTTGATCACATACGCCCAAGTAAGGTCAGAGATCACCTGACAGTAAAAGGCAAGTCAACACTGAGATGCGGACTGACAACTTGGATGAGTTACAAGAAAATCAGTAACAAATTAATGTACAATTACTTCTTCAAGCATATTTACATTGAACTCCACTCAAAAAGAAAACAACAACACACCACTAGATAGTCACGTTATCAATTTCCCTTAAAGCGCTCCTAAGGTGCAGTCTGTGGTCTACACTGTCAGCTATTAGCAGGTTGGGGAAGAAGCTGAAGCTGTGTAAGGATGTAAATGCTATTAGTCCTTATGGATCAAGGAAGTACTTTTGAATGGAACTTTTCCTTTCCAACCACTGTTAAGTATCCTTACTGGAAATCTCTGCATTTGATCAGCAGCTTAAGCAGATGGAAATAAAGTTTCGCTTCATTCACCATTTCGCTGAACACCTACGCTCTGTATGCCAGAGAAAGCAGGATCTCCCAGTGGCCACACATTTTAATTCCACGTCCCATTCCCATTCTGATATGTCTATCCGTAGCCTCCTCTACTGTCAAGATGAAGCCACACTCAGGTTGGTGGAGCAACACCTTATATTCCGTCTGGGTAGCCTCCAACCTCATGGCATGAACATTGATTTCTCTAACTTCCGTTAATGCCCCTCCTCCCCTTCTTACCTCTACCCTTGTTTATTTATTTATTTATCCCCCTCCCTCCCCCCCCCCCCATCTCTCTGCCCCTCTCACAATCATTCCTTGCCTGCTGTCCGTCTCCCTCTGGTGCTCCCCTCCCCCTTTCTTTCTCCTGAGGCCTCCCGTCCCATGATCCTTTCCCTTCTCCAGCTGTGTATCCCTTTTGCCAATCACCTTTCCAGCTCTTAGCTTTATCCCTGCCCCTCCTGTCTTCTCCTATCATTTCGGAAATGAACTTTTCTTCCAGTTAGTCCTGATGAAGGGTCTTGGCCCGAAACGTCGATTGTACTTCTTCCTATAGATGCTGCCTGGCCTGCTGCACTCCACCAGCATTTTGTGTGTGTTGCGTAAATAAAGTTGAATGAGTAGAGAGAAAATTTACAAGGATGTTGGCGGGTCTGGAAGCCCTGAGTTATAAGGAAATGTAGAATATATAAGATTATGAGATTTGATTGAGGTATACAAGATTGAGAGGTATTGTGGTGAACTACATATACCCGTCTGGACACGCCCCCTGCTGACTGCTCCTGTGGCTCCTCCCACAGACCCCAGTATAAAGGCGATTGAGGCCTGAGCCCGGCCTTCATTCTACAGGATGTAGTATGGTGGTCAACTACTGCTTGTTCTTTCTTCCAGTCAATAAAAGCCGATATCTCAACCACGTCTCAGAGAGAGTTATTGATGGTGCATCAGGTATAGATAGGGTAAATGCAAACAACCAGGGGTAATGGTGGAAAGTGAAAAGTTTAAGGGGAACCTGTGGGGAAACTTCTTCACTCAGGATTATGAGAGTATAGAATGACCTGCTTGCAAAAGTGGTGCTTGCAAGCTTGATTTCAATTAAGTTTGTATAGGTACACTGATAGTCGGGTAAGAAGGGCTATGGTCCTTGTGCTTGCTGATGGGAATAGGCAGTTTAGATTGATTCGGCATGGCCTAGATGGGCCGAAGACCCTGTTTCTGTGCTGTACTTTCCAATGACTCTGTAATCTAACTGATGCAGCTATAATGCCTTCTGCAGTTGAATAAGCACCTACACTCTCCTCACATAAATCAATAAGACAGTTAGTTATGGTGAGACGAATCTCTCCAGAAAAATATAATACGTAGTCAACAGTAAGCACTGCAAAAGCTGAAGATAAAGATTATTCAATGAAATTACTGGGGAAGAATTTCCGTGGAGTTTCCCGATTCCCTGCAATGCTTTGAGAAGAAACTCCAGAGACATTGCAGATGGGTATAATCACTTATACCTCAATCTTTGTCTTTGTCATCTGTTGATAAATCACAAGAAACCTCTCAGAAATTCTACTCTTCTGATTTGAAATAGTTTTCAAATGAAGTATAAATGATTGATGTTTAGCTACATTTTCAAACTCATTTTAGCAGTACCACCAATAATTTCTGAACAGGAGCAATGGTGCTCAACTGAGAAAATTAGGCATTATTTTCTTGCACCAACCTCAGAAAGGAAGGACAAATACATGCAGATGCTGCTTAAAATACAACTGCATGTGAGCAGTGGTGCTTGCAGAAGCAGGCAGTGGCAGACGCGTGTAAAAATGGACTCCGGCCTCAAGGGAATTTAGTGATTTACTATCAGTGAAGGGTAATAATCACTAAAGGCACTGCAATTATCCCCAAATCATTTAGGATTTAAAAAATCATTGGTGAGAAGATAGAGGTCAAAAGGTCTCATGTCAGGGGAAATAAAAAGCTCTGGTCATCAAACTCAAGGTATAAAATACTTTTTTTTCAGGCTGACAGGGTAGGTGGGAATATCTAAGGGGATGAGCATCTGTGACAGGCAGTGTGACCAGCCTATAATAAAAGCAGTAAATGAGAAAAGTAAACTGCAGTTATTTTGATTAATAGAAAGCAGAAATAGCCACTGCAGGAGTTAAGAATTAGTGCTCTGTGACAAGTAGTTGATGTCAGAAATATGACAGCCATCCTCCGTAAATTTAGTCACCTAGAAATACATAGCAAACTAAGTGCATAAAAAAATCAATCACATTTCAGAATAATAGTTAAAAAGTAAATAGTACTTCAGTCACAAATATTCTCCAACAGCCAATATTCCAAGATAAATTTCCACATTTTCTTGTATATGTAACCTGTGAAAAATGCTACAGCAGCTAGTTTAATAGTCTACAAAAATCCATGTTCAAGCTTGATGCAGCCATGTCTAAACTGCAGCAATCTCAAGCACTCAGGAAGGAGCACCAAGAATCCCCAGTCTCTTGATTAGGTATTTGGGTTATTCTATGTGCATGTCTCCTGAGAGACTTTCAACCATTTCAGGTTCCAACACAAACGCTGTTGCCCATTAAATGATAATTCCTATGTGTGATTGTTATTGTGTTGTAGAGATAAGTGTGAATTATCTCCCAGTAAAGTGACGGCTTGTGCTGAAATAAACCATATCAAACAAAAAACATGATTTCTAATATTACAATATTTTCTGCAGGGCAATTCACAAATCATAGAAATAATGGTTGATATTTTTCAGCTTTTTGTTATTACTTTCTGCTAAAATGATGTTTATTCCCTTCACTGGCAAAAAGTACGCGGTTGATAAATAAGCCAGTAATCAAAAATGCAGACCCAAGAATTAATTAAAATCAGGAAAAATCTTTTTTATTATGCCTCTCCATTGAAGGTAGCTAACTTGCTACTTAGACTCCTCCACTGCTTTTGCTTATATGGGTAGAGTTACGGATCAGACTTTGACATATATACACCACAAATCAACCAAACATCGCAATTCTACATTAGTTTAAATTGTGAGGAACAAATAAGGTCAATAGTTTTCAGTGGATTTTATGATAAGATTAGCTTTATTTGTCACATGTACATCAAAACATACAGTAAAAGGTGTTGATTGTGTCAATGGTCAGCACATTCTGAGGGTGTGCTGGGAGCAGCCCGCAAGAAGTAGCCATGCCTCTGGCACCGAATTCACATGCTCACAAATTACTAACCCTACTAACCCACGTCTTTGGAACGTGGAAGGAAATCAGAGCAGTGAGAGAAAACCCATGCAGTCACAGGAAAGGTCTACTAACTTTTTACAGACAGCAGCATGAATTGAACCCCCTTTGCTGGTGATTTAAAGTATAATGGATGATGCTACACCACCATATCATTCATGTTGTCATTGTACCAGTGACTATTAATCTCGCAATCACAATCTCGGTCAGGGGATTCACAACATTTGACAAAACAGAAAAATAGGAACCAACTTCCAGCAAAAACCCTGCTTTCATTATCTCATGTGCAGAACGTCTGCTATTGTTGGAAACCTGTGGTTTTGAAATTTCAAGTGGTCATTCTCATCAACAAAAACTACTGCATAGCTTCAATAATTACTAAAGATAAATGGCAAAAAGAAACTAGTGTGGTAGGATTTCAGTTTGAAACAATAGGAAATCTATTTCTTCATAAACTTTTCCATTTCTATTTCACTCTTTGGATGTTACACTAAAGGAGAAGATGAATAGGCCCTCTCCAACCCTATTGCATTCTTTTATCCCCAATGTGTGTATCTTTCTAATAAATATTCAAGAGACCTTACCACTAATAGCAGGAGTTGTTCTCCAGATAATCAGTTTTTGTATCCTATCCTTTGCATTAGGCCTGAACTTGAGTTTTTTAAAAAAAAATACAATTCATACTCGTATGACTCATATTGTGCTCAGGATTAATAGTTTCATGCAAATACTTCTAGATATTCCTGTAATAAATTCTGTACTTATTTATCTTCTTTCAAAGCAGAGAAGTCAGCATTTCTCCAAACTTCCCTTATAGCTGAGTCTGCTGACAATTGAGTAGGTGCTGAGGGTGAGTGGTGCACAAGGCTCAGGGTTTCGTTTCGATCATGGGAGACCACCACTTGCCCTTTTGCTCGAAAGCAATATGCAATTTCCAATTTCCAAATGTGTTACACACAAATTAGAGATTATTCAACCAAGAACAAATCCCCTACAAGTAAAATAAGAATGTTGACAATGCTTCCAACCAAGATCAGAAAGTGACTTTTATAAGGTAAGATTAGCTTTATACGTCACAGGTACATCAAAACATACAATGAAATAAGTCATTCATTTGTTTCAATGACCAACACAGTCCAAGGATGTGTTGGGGGCAGCCCTCGAGTATTGCCATGTTTCCAGCACCAACATAGCATGTTTAGAGCATAAAAATATTAACTCTTTCATTCTGGAGGAACCCCACAGCGTCACAGGGAAAACGTACAAATTCTTTACAGACAGTGGCAGGAATTGAACCCGAGTCACTGGCGCTGTAAACCATGCCACCTTATTTTTAACACAGCTTCTAATTTTTGTGCCCTTAGAATGTAAAGTACACTGTTAACATGATTTTTCATTCTCTTCTTAAAACCCGTTACTCTAAGCAGCTTAACAAAATTACATAATCAATAGCAGAACAGTTCTGTCGAAGAGAAGCAAAAGAACGAGAAGGGTAAAGAATTGTACTTGATGGTAATGAGCAGGGAAGTATTATGTAATTAATCTTACTTGGAACAGTCAGCACAGGAAATAATGATATGTTTTTAGATTTTTAGTTCCTAACACACAGTCCCAGAAATGCAGAAGTCCAAATTCTGCTCTCCATTCCTGAATATGTGGGCAGAAACTCAAAGTTGAAAGAGGACATTTTAACATGCTCAGCACAGTAATAATGCTATATCAAAAGCTTGACATTAAATGATTCCTAAAATGATTTACATACCTCATCTTTTACAGCACACGTAAGTTGCATGGCATGTTATCTAGGGCATGGAGAGGCATTTTATCACATGAAGTGAAATATCAGCTGCATTTCAGTTGCAGTGTATTTAAAATAAGTGCATTGAGTGGATTCTTAAACTCCATTGAAGCCCAGTGCAGAGTACATAGATTGACACATGAGTTCAGAGTGTTATTTATTTAAAATTTCTTCATCTCCTTCCTCTGGAATCTTTGACAAAACACTGTTACAACCCAGAAAGCCAGGTGGCCACATAACAAAATACTTAAAGGGCAGACTGTCTTACTAAGAATTACTGTTCACAACCAATATTCCAAATACCGTAAGGCAGGGGCTCCCAACCTTTTTTTTAAAATGCCATGGACCCTTACCATTAACCGAGGGGTCTGTGGACCCTAGGTTGGGAACCCCAGCTCTGAAGGATGGAGACAAGTGGAAGGTCACCTATTATTCTGTTAGGTACTGATAATGGATACCTCTCTCCCTAATATAAAATTGGAGTGACTTGTATCCTCAAACTTCAAAAAAATGCAGGTCCACAATCCCTTATCCAAAATTCTGAAATCTGAAAAGCTCCGAAAACCAAGCTTTTTTTTCCCGTGGAGGGTGGAGCATGAACAGTCTCAGACCCCAGTTCTCCTTCCACAGGTGCTGCCAGACCTGCTGAGTGGTTTTTAGTCTATTGTTTTGTAGCTGGTTACGTCTGTTAACTGAGAAATTAATCTATGAAACTCCATAAGTAAACTAAAGGGAAATCCCAATATTTATTGAGTCACTATACTTTCAAATAAGAAAAATATACCTTTACGCAGAGTAAGGTAAAAAGTTGTAAATTTTAGACCACAGTCAATGCTCAACCAATCCACCTTTGGAATACCAGGTCAGGATATGTAATTGCCTACCACTCTTTTGGCTGCAGTCCTCAAAGCAGCAAAATACTGTTCTTTTTAAAAAAAAACATGATTTCTGCTGTTAAAATTCTCTTATATAATTATATAGGCTGGTTCTGTAACCCCTCCTTTGCAAATCAAAAATAATGTCCATTTGTTCTAAACTTCTTCTGTACAACACAATTAAATTGTCATTATTATTTCTCCAATTACCAGACAATTCAGTTTAAAACCATTTTATTGTCACATGCATGAGTAAATGAATTGAGGGGTGAAATGAAAAACTTACCGACAGCAGCAACATAGCATCAGATACACAACTTTTGCAAGGAAAACATGAATTATACAAAATTATACAAAAAAATGACACTGTAATATAGTAAAACTACTCAAAGAAAAATCGGTAACCATTTGTAAGTCTGAATGAGTGAAAACCACCGGAAACAGTCCAAACAAGGTTTTTTTTTCATACGAGTGACAATACCAATACCTTGTATTAAAGATTAAGCCCTACCTGATCTGATTTCAATCCCATATCTGATAAAGCAGACAAGAAGAACATTTTTGCTGGTTTGCCAACAACTTCAGCTTCAATATCACAGGCGTACTGGTGGAAGCAATAGAAAGAATATCAGATTTACATGCTTATTGTTAGAAAACTTTAAAAGCAAAGTTGAAGTTTAGAATTGCATTAAAATAAATAAGAGACAAGGAAAACAAAGAGAAGTAATACGGTTGCACATTATTTATGTATTTATTCGTTAAGATGTGTCAATTCTAATAAGTGGCTTGTGCAACAACTAAATTAATAATTATTCACTCTTCAAACTAATTTGATGCATTTTTCATAAGGAGTTTGCCTTTTTGGGAAGAAGCTATGCTGACCCACTAATAGTATTTCTGGACAAAAATTATTAAAATAACAAGCACCCACTTTAGATATTTTGCATGGCAAAAACAAATGCCATTGCCCCTGATTTTGCAATCAATGGCAAGACCGTCTGACTGCACTTTTCATTAATCCATGAGAAATGTTCTTACCTCCCTCAAGTCGCAGGAACTTATTATGAGAAGCTGGCCTGTGGTCTGGATGCTTCAGAATCAGACCAAACCTGCTGTGCAAAAATTGACAGCTGGCTAAGCCATGCCCCTTGGCTTATTTAGGTGTCAAAACTGACTTCTAAAAATATTCAAAAACTCATTAAAATGTAGAAAAATGAAAATAATAAAATAAAAATAAGCATTCAAATATGTTAATAGTCACCTCACTCTTTTATTCACTGACATTCTGGGCCAAGTCTGGATCCTTAGATCTCCCGTTGTATCTGATAGGGATCAGAGATGCATATATGGAAATTCCCACAAATAACTATCAGTAACTTTGAGACTTCTGTCTTTTCACAGAGATCTTAAAGTTGCTGTTAGTTAAGAGAGGAAATGCTGCACTCAATGTGTGAAATATTTCCCTGCCAAATCTGCGCCATCACATCTCATGCATCACAGAGTACAGAAAAGCAGCCTTCAAGTGTTTACACTTTTGTACTGACATTCAAATGTGTTATATTATACTATATCCATCACCTTATAAGTTGTATGTCAAGTACACTTAAAAAACTCAACACCCACACACACTCCTAATGAAGGGTCTTACCCCAAAATATCAACTGTTTATTTCTCTCCATAGATGCTACCTGACCTGCTGAGTTCCTCCAGCATTTTGTGCGCTTTGTTCCAGATTTCCAGCATCTGCAGAATTCCTTGTGTTTAAAAGCTCAACGCCTCATCAGTGGAATGCTCAGCACTGTGCTGTGTAATACAGCGCACACCCAGCAGAGGGAGGGAGATTTTACAAGCTTGTCTAAGATGCATTGGAATGGCAAGGAAGGCAATATGCCTGCTCCTACACTTAAAAGCTTGAGGATTTGCAAGGATTTCCCATCTTTTACCCACTTAACCAAGAACCCTGTGTGTAATGCCCAGACACCTGCTTCAGCTGAGGGCTGCTCACACAAGAGCTCTGCTTTCAGTCGATTCCAACAGTACAGACTTCACTAGATTTGCCTGCACATAGCCCAGGGAATCAACTCAATGAGCTTGTGTCAGATCCTCCTTCGTGCAAGTCCAGCAGCCCTTTGCACCCTATGGGAAGAAATGCTTGTGGACAGAGTGATAAGTAGAAGTTAATTTGCTTTTTATTTGATACAATTCATTTGATTTAAATAACATTCACTTGCTTTTAATTACACGTGTTGCATATAGTTTTAATTTGGTATTAGAAGGCAATTTAAATCATGCTTCTAGTTTTGCACAGCTCATACAGCTTTGATGGTGTATGCGCATTTACATTAAGCAGGCAGTTTCCCATCAGTGGGGTACCAATTTCCCAGTAGAAAACTGGGCACATTGATAGAAAAAGTAGGCTCTGAGGGCAGGTGGCCAGCAATGATGGTCAGATGTAAGATCACTAGCTTTAACATTAACCCTGTCCTTCTGTCCACTGATACTGACTAGCCCATTGAGTACTTCCACCACTTTCTGTATTAGTTGGATAACGTGCAGCTGAAATGAATAAACATACAAATCTTGTAAAAGCATTGGCTTCTCCAATATTCAAAGCAAATCTAGTTCACATATATCATAACCTCATTACTGAATTAACATAGAACAGTACACCACAGGAATATGTCTGTGTTGGTCATGATGCCAATATAAAGTAACCCAAAGTGTTTGCATGTGGTCTAGGTCCCTCCATCCCTTGTCTGTCCATGTGCCTGTTCAAGTGCCTCTTAAATGTTGCTCTTATATATGCTTACACTACCTTCGCTGACAGACAGACCGGTTCCCGGCAGCCACCACTGTGTAAAAAAACATTGGGCTCATAATTCTCTTTTAAACATCGCTGTTAACATTCAGGCTCTGCCTTTGAAAATTCGACATTTCTATTCTAGGGAAAAAAAACTTTGATCGTCTACCTTACTGTAGAGGAGCTAAGGAGCTTCTCATCTCCTTACCTTAAATTACTCTAATATTTGCCATTTCCACCCATTTGCTATTTCTACCCTATCTATGGCTTCCATAATTTTATATACTTCCCTCAGGTTGCTCTTCAGCTTTCAACATCCATAGAAAACAATCCAAATCTGTTCCAACCCTCCTTACAACTAATACACTTTATTCCAGGTAACAGCTCTCCAAAATCCCCACATCTGCAAGCCTACTATATACATTTTGTCCCAATAGATCACAGCACTGATCCCTGAAGAACATTGATGTTGCGGATATTCAGTCAGAATAACACCCCTCCTCTACTACCTTCCGTCTTCTATGGCTAAGCCAATTTTGAACCCAGTCTACCAAATCTCCATGGACCACACGTACTTTAATTGTCTGGATCAGCCTACCACTAAGGAAACTTTTCCATGCAGACAACATCCACTGCTCTATCCTCAATCATCTTTGTTAACTCCTCAAAAAACTCAACCAAGTTTGTAAGATATGACCACCCTCCACAAAGCTATCCCTAATAATGAAAAGGCACAGCATTCATCATTCAAGACCATCGCACCAGGGACATGCCCTCTTCTCATTAGCAATGCCTGAAGAATCACTCAGCATTTTCGGAACAGCTTCTTCTCCTCTGCCATCAGATTTCTGAACTATTCCTCTTCTGTATTATTTTTTATTGTAACAATTGTATTGTTTTATGTCTTTTCACAGTACAGCTGCCAGAAAAATAACCAATTTCACTGCGTATGTCGGTGATAATAAACCTGACTCTGCTTTAGTTTCTGATTCCACTTTATCAGTAAATCCTATCTTTGAGAACCTTCAGCAATAATTTCCCTGCCAATGATGCAAGGCTCACTGGCCTATAATTTCCTTGTTTGTACTATAATTTCCTTGCACTTCTTAAACAAAGGAACAATATTGGTTATTCTCCAGTACTCTGGGATCTTCCCCATGGCCTTGTGGAAAAAGGGGGGGTACAAGAATCTCAACGAAGGCCCCAGCAATCTCCTGAAGCAATAAGCTGGGATAGATTCCATTGGGACCTGTCGACAGAGCCACATTAATTGTTCTTCAATGGATCCAATACCCCCTCCTTCTTGATATTAACATGCAATAGAATATTGGCAGATTCCTCCTTCTCTCACTAGCCTTCATGTCTGTCTCCATGGTGAACAGCAATGCTAAGTACTCAATTAGCATCTTGCCGACTTCTTCAGGGATAAACCAGAGTTCTAACCATGGGGCCTTGCTGGATGAAGCCTCTGGAACATCCTCTTTAAGAGCAGCTGTGTCATTCTTCCTGTTCAGGTACTGTATCTTTACCTACATCCTCTACATCCCTTCCTATCACCATGGAACATCTAAATTCTGGAAGTCCTTCCTTTATCTCAACCATGTCTCCAGCATGGGTAAACATTGTAGTTCTATGCATTAATCCAGGCCCTAAGTACATCTATCTTACCTATAATAATCGGTGCTCATTAACTTGGTCCTGCCTGTCCTTCCTCTCAGAGTTACTTGACCTAACCTCCACATTATCTCTTCAATCCGTCTAATTGCTGATCTACTGCTTTGGTTGCCATCTCCTTCCAACATGTTGCTTAAGTCCTCCAAAGTATTGGTGACCTGTGGTTTAAATGCATTCCGCCTTTCTCATATAGATCCCAATAATCCAGGCATCTGAAGTCCTGCCCCTCTGCTCCAAATCCTATGCCTTGTATTCAACTGTACCATCTTTCCATGTCTTACCACACTTGCATGTGGCACAGTCAGTAATCTTGAGATTACAACAATAGAATTCCATTTTCCTAAATTTTTTAACCTTCTCCCTAAATTCTCTATGTAGGACCTCATCTCTTTTCCTGCTTATGTCAATTTGAACCACGACCTCTGGCTGCTCCCCATCCTCTTTCAGAATGTCCTGTGCCCACTCACAGACTTCCTGACCCTGGCACAAAAGTCAGCTAATTAAATTTATCTCCGGGAATGTGCACAATTAGTGACATCTATTTATAGAAACACAGTATCAATTGCACCACTCTATTGTAATATTTCTCATGTAACATTATATTAGCAATACAGTAATAGTCTAGGAAGAGAAAGGAAGATTTGGTGTACAAATTACTCATACCTCCAAGGCCTTCATGTAAGCTCCAACATCAAGTTTCAAACCATCTGTTTCTTTATAATAGCGCCTAAGGTATGTAAACAATAAGTATAGAGATAAGTATATATAAAAAAATAGAAGGCATGTAGAAAGCTTGGTCACAGCATCTTGCATATTTAACATAGCATTTTTTATAATTCCTCCTTTAATGAAGAACCAAATAATTGATGACAACCACAATAGTAGTACAGTGGTTAGCACAACATTTTACTGTGCAGGTGACTGGGGTTCAATTCCCGCCATTGCCTGTAAGGAGTCTGTGCAATCGCCCCATGGTCACATGGGTTTCTTACGGATGCTCCGATTTCCTTCCACAGTCCAAAGACATACTGCGTGGCAGGATAATTGGTCATTGTAAATTGTCCCGTGATTAGGCTAGGATTAAATTGGGAAATTGCTGGGCACTGTGGCCCAAAGGGCTAGAAGGACCTATTCCATACTGTCTCTCAATCAGTCAATCAATCAATAATCAGATAGTAAGACAAAAATAGACATGGATGCAGCTTATTCTTGAAGACCTCCCTTTAAATTTTTTGAATAGCAGTTAATATCTTTTGCTGGCACAAATAAGCTACATATTAGAGCTAAAACTAAAAGAGAACAGGCCAAATGGCTTTCCCCAGAACACTATATCAACTAAAGGTGATCAAGCCCATTAAGTACAAATCGCATATTGTTCTGTAAAGTTTTTTCAAAATAAGCCTGCACTGGGGCAAAAAAAGTCAAGAAAGTTGAAGGATAAAATTTAAAATGTCTCTCAGTTGAAACTACAATAAAGTTGTAAAGAAATTCATTTTCTCCTCTCTCTTAAATATAATTCACTTTCACTCAAGCAGATAATGTCAGCTGAGTGACAGAATTATTGAGCAAATAATTTTTTCTGAACTATTTTTGCTCCATGCCAGATGGACTGCATTAAGGTCCCCGACAGCAGATGAGAAATGTGCAACATGGTTGGACATGGTTTTATAGCTTATCTTTCTGCCATTTTCAATTATACACCAAAGCCTCTCTTTCAAATGACCACTTGACCTTTGCTTGAGCAGCCATTAACCTTCCATCGCCTAGCGCAAGCTTACACTGGCTTGACCGGAGACATTACACTACCAGTTCCATTTTCTCACCTAAAATAGATGCTGAATGTAAATCAATATATTTATTCTAGTCTCTCTGAGTGATTTCGCCACTCTGGCATAACTTTTTAACTTCCCATGTTCTGATGAAAATTCAGATCCACCTTGAAAATTCTGAGTTTCCTCTGGAGTCTCACTGTATTCTTATCAATCTAGATCTGTATCGTATTCATAGCTGCACAAATTCCTTCTCAATGCACTGCGTTTTAAACATTGCAATTGCATTTCTGAATATAAGAATAGAATTATAAATCTTACTTACTTTATAATAAAATTCTACATTGTTTCAGTTGTGTAGTTTGTGAGCAACCATCTGGTCCTGCCTAGCTGCTTTTGCACGATTTTTGCTTGTTTAGAATCACAGAGAAGTACAACACAGATACAGGGCCTTCGAGCCATCTAGTCCATGCTGAAGCTACTTAAACTGCCTACTCCCATCAAGCTGCACCGGGACCATTGTCCTCCAAATTCCTACAATCCATGTACCTACTCAATGCACCACTTGTGCTGGCAGCTCATTCCACATTGTCACAACCCTCCAAGTGAAGAAGTTTCCCCTCATGCTCCACTTAAACTTTTTACTTTTCATCCTTAACCCATGACCTCTGGCTGTAGTCCCACCCAACCTCAGTGGAAAAAGCCTGCTTGTATTTACCCTGTCAGTATCCCTCATAATTTTGTATACCTTGATCAAATCTACTCTCAATCTTTTACATTCTAAGGAATACAGTCCTATCCTAGGGCTTACTTTCCTTGATTTAATTCAAAGCTTAATGATTGATGGAGATTTCCAGGTTGTTATTGCTGTTCTAATAGCAGCTTGCCACGAGAAGGTGCCAAGCTGCACATGGATGTTATTCTTCCCATTCTTAACAATGAAGGGAGTTCTGACCTAACCCAATAGTGGCTCGCTTGCGTGATCAATAACAGAGCACATTATACTTTCAAGCTGCATCCACCATTACTCTCTGACACTTTGTTAAAGCTTTATGCCTTTGAGATTATCAGTAAAACCCTTGTGCAGCACACAAAATTATATCTGTTTGGTATTTCCATTTTAAAGTTACTTTAACATTATTATCCAAAGCAACACACACAAAATGCTGGAGGAACTCAGCAGGTCAGGCAGCATCTATGGAAATGAGTAGACAGTCAGACATTTCAGGTAGAGATGCTTCTTCCGGACTAACAGTCTTGTTTATTAATTTCTCAGAGATTTCATGAAGGGAACCTGTTTTTTCCTCCATTTACATAATTTAAAACGGAATCATGTATATAGCAAGAAAACTTGCAAGCTTTAAGCTTTAAGCCATTCATCTTCAACAAAGAAAGCTTCTTACCCTTTGCCAAGAGAAATCAAGATGGGCTTCTCTAGCCCCATCAGAACTTGAAAAGCTTCATTGATGTTTTGGTATGTAAAATACTCTGCAGCATCTCCAATCACAACGCAGGTGGGGTTGGACTGGTCAATCTGATTAAACTCTGGTCGAAGATCTACAATTAAATTGAACAATAGCGATACATTACGTACTGTGTTGCCAGTTCTATTATTTCTTCTGATTAACTTTGTGAATATTTTTGGGATCATACAGCATTGAAACAGGCCCCTCAGCACCCAAGTCTATGCTAGCCATCAACCACATATTTATACTATTCCCATCAATTCCTCCCAAATTCTACCACTCACCTACAAAATATTCAAAATTTACAGCAACCAATTAGTCTACTATCTTGCATGCCTTTGTGATGTGGGAAGAATCCACAACACCCTAAGGGAAAAAGAAGAACTTGCAAAATATTTCAATAGTTCAGCTGTAAAGATGAATTAGCAACATGCAAGCCGCTTTCTCTTTTCTAGCAAGGTTTCAATAGTGATAGGAAAAAATAACTCTGGCTACAAAGAATATGGTACAGATAGAGGAAGGCAACATATACACACACAATCTACCTCGCTAGTGAGCAGGATAACAGGGGTGCTGTACAGTTACAGACTAACATGTGAAGTGGACCCCCTGCTCCATGCTGCGGCCTATTACAACTGCTAGGGGAAGCGGTGTGAGAGGATGCAAAAGCGCGGTAAGCTCACCTGTATTTGAGCGAGACCTAAAACGGTTCCATGCAGGAACTCGCTCTCGACTATTCTACCCGCTAACGTTCCATCACCAGAAAATAAACTGGACTGCTTGTGTCTACATTTGAATCAGTGGGAGATGAGGTACTGCTGCACACTCTTCCTTGTGCAACTGGATCCTTGATTTTTCTCCCAGTCAGTTTAGATTGGCAACAACACCTGCTCCACAGTTTCCACTGGCACAGGTGCTCCACAGGCTCTGTGCTTAGCTCCCTGCAGCCAATATCATTCCAAACCCAAGACAGTCTTCAAAAAGATTACTAGCCAGTAGTACCGACTTCAACAATCATGAAATGCTTTTGAGCATCTGGTAATGGATCATATAAAAACCCACCTTCCTGTTATATTGGACCGTTTCCAGATCACCTAATGCTCAAGCCAGTTCATTGATGATGCCATAGCCTTGGTCCTCCGCTCTGTCTTGTCCCTCCTCTACCAAATAATACCTCATACAGCAGGATGTTGTTCATCAACTTCAGCTTAGTGTTTCTAAGATCCCTCAGAGGTTGTTGGGTAAACTGTCCTCATTGGGACTCAACACCCCTCTTTGTAACTGGATCTTGGCCTTTCTGCCAGAAAGACCCAAGTCAGTCTGAGTTGGCAGCAACAGCTCAAGCTCCATCACACTGACCGCTGGTACCTCCCAGAGCTGAGTGCTCAGCTGTTCACACTGCAGATTCACCACTGCACTGTGGGATTCAGCTCAAACCACATCATCACGTTCACTGATGATACAACGGTGGTTGGCCTCATCAGCAACAGCAATGAACTGGCATAGAGAGAGGAGGTAGAGAGGCTTTCAAATGGTGTGAGAACAACAACCCGAGTCTCAAAGTGGACAAGACAAAAGAGGTAACTGTGGACTTCAGGGAAGATGCAGGTCAACCACTCTCCATAGCTCATCAATGGCTCAACCATGAAGAGTGTTAAGAGACAAAGTTCCTTGGTGTGCAGATAATGGACGATCTAAACTGGCTCCACAGGGCTATGAATGTCAGAATAGGTAACAGCTTCTTCCCTTAGGTTGTGAGACTAATGAATACCCAGCCACCACTGAGGTCTTGTCACGAGGACAACCAGCTGTTTACCTGTGTTTCAAAGTGTATTTTAAATTATATTTTATTAATTTATTTGTAGTAATATTCTGTTTTATGCATGTGTAATATATATTTTGTTTGTGGTGTGATCCAGAGCATTGTTGTTTCATTTGGTTGAAAATATATACAGTTAGATGTCAATAAACTTGAACTTGAACACGCACAAAAGAAAAAATAGAAAGTGCAAAATTTGCTAATTTTAATGGTATAATTTTGATGACACTAAGGATGAGGGTGTTGTGGATAGTGTGGAGGGCTGTCAGAAGTTACAGGGGAACATCGATAGGATGCAAAACTGGGCTGAGAAGTGGCAGATGGAGTTCAACCCAGATAAGTGTGAAGTGGTTCATTCTGGTAGGTCAAATATGATGGCAGAATATAATATTAATGGTAAGACTCTTGGCAGTGTGGAGGATCAGAGGGATCTTGGGGTCCGAGTCCACAGGACACTCAAAGCTGCTGTGCAGGTTAACTCTGTGGTTAAGAAGGCATATGGTGCATTGGCCTTCATCAATCGCGGGATTGAATTTAAGAGCCAAGAGGTAATGTTACAGCTATATAGGACCCTGGTCAGATCTCACTTGGAGTACTATGCTCAGTTCTGGTCACCTCACTACAGGAAGGATATGGAAACTATAGAAAGTGTGCAGAGGAGATTTACAAGGATGTTGCCTGGATTGGGGAGCATGCTTTATGGGAATAGGTTGAGTGAACACAGTCTTTTCTCCTTGGAATGGCGGAGGATGAGAGGTGACCTGATAGAGATGTATAAGATGATGAGAGGCATTGATCGTGTGGATAGTCAGAGGCTTTTTCCCCAAGGCTAAAATGGCTAACACAAGAGGGCACAGTTTTAAGGTGCTTGGAAGTAGGTACAGAGGAGATGTCAGGGGTAAGTTTTTTTTTATGCAGAGAGTGGTGAGTGTGCAGAATGTGCTGCCAGCTACGGTGGTTGAGGCAGATACGATAGGGTCTTTTAAGGCAGTCTTGGATAGGTACATGGAGCTTAGTAAAATAGAGGGCTATGGGTAACCCTAGGTAATTTCTAAAGTAAGTACATGTTCAGCACAACATTGTGGGCCAAAGGGCCTGTATTGCGCTGTAGGTTTTCTATGTTTCTATGTATTTTGCAATAGAATGGTTAAAGTTGAATGTTTTGGTTAATAAAGAATAGATAATCTATTCCGCAACGTTAAAATGTCCAACACCTCCTACTGACTTTGAAGAGTAGTCCAGTTCCTCAATGTTAGTATCTCACAGCAATGTCAATAAACCAGCATGCACAGAGCTGCAATACTGCTCGCTGATCTTCCTGTGGTCGGTGCAGAGCTCACAACAGGCTGGTGCAGCTGCAGCATTCAGTAATTTCAGCTGGGACAAAGCAGCTTGTTTCCCTTGCAATGTACAGTCAGTGGCCAATTTATTAGGTACCTCCTATGTTAGGGACTTCCTTTATTTGGCATTTTTCCATTTGTTAAAAACAATAGTGATAATAACAATAATATTTAGGAAGAATATCCAATGAAATGAAGATAGACGTTTCTGACTAATGGTGAAATCAGCCTACAAACAGCTCTCAGGAATGGAATGCTTCTGTAACTCAGACTGCCTGAGCGTAACAGCTGAAAATATCCTCTTGTTGATCAAATTACTGAAGCAACTTAAACTATTTTAAAAGTTCTATGAACAGCAATGTGCTAGAGAGGCACTGAACTACCTACTGGGTTTTTCTTTTCAGATCCTGCACAATCCTATGATCTACACATTTTACTTCTCAATGGTAATGGACTCCTGGAATTAACCATCAGAGAACGTCTTTAAATATGCCTTTTGCAATTTTGTCACAGAGTATTGCATAAAGATCTGGCTTTTACAACCTTTCTCCCATTAACCATACATAAACTATATTCCCAGTTCATCAAGTCACATTATCTGGTTTATGATAACAATTTAGCTAATGAAAAATCTGTTAATGGTAACTAAACACTGCTTCACTTTTGCACCATATAATTTTCTCTTTCCAATAAAGACCCAGCAAAATTATGAGACACGTTCTGAGAAACATAAGAATGGGAGCAGGCCAAACTACACAAGCAGGTTCAATTAGATCATAAGCAATATACACACATGCTGGAGGAACTCAGCAGGTCAGGCTGCGTCTATGGAAATGGGTAAACAGTCGGCATTCCAAGCCGAGACCCTTCTTCAGGACTGATAAATGGGAAGATGACAGAATAAAAGAGTGGTGGGGGGGGGTGGCGAAAGAGGCGAGATGGAAGGTGATAGATGAAGCTAAGTTGGTGGGAGAAGACAGGTCAAGGGCTGGAGAGGGAAGGATCTGATATGAGAGGAGAGTTTATCATAGGAAAAAGAGGGGACCCAGGGGGAAGTGATAAGCAGCTGAGAAAAGGTAAAAGATCAAAGCAGGGAATGTGGGTGGTGTAGAATTTGTTTACCCAGAAGGAGGTATCAGTAATGTGCCATCAGGTTGGAGGCTACCCAGAGGGAGAATAAAGTGTTGTTCCTCCACCCTAAGGGTGGCCTCAGCTTGGCAGAAGAGATGGCCTTGGACAAACACATCTGAATGGGAATGGGAATTAAAATGTTTGGTCACCAGAAGGTCCCACGTCCAAAAGCTCAGCAAAGTAGCCCCCCAATTTACAGCGGATCTCACCAACGTAGAGGAGGCTGCATCAAGTTAGCACCGGCTACAGTAGACAACCCCAGCAGAATCACAGATGAATCACCTGGAAGGGCTGCCTAGGGCCCATAATGGAGGTGAAGTAGGTGGTTTATGGACAGGTGTAGCACTTGGGATGCTTGTAGGAATGTGCTGGGAGGGAGATTAGTGGAGTGGGATGAATGGATAAGGGCATCATAGAGGGAGAACTCCCTGTGGAAAGTGGGGGGGGTGGTGTGGAGGTAAAGATATGTTTAGTGGTAGGATAGTTTTGGAGATGGCAGAAGTTGCAGTGGATACTTTATCATTCCCACCCCACAAAAACCTAGTAATGTAATTTTTTGCAAAGCAGTATTGTGCTGTACATGAAAAAGTATTATTTATCCAATGAAGGTTTAGTAAATTCAACAGCAACAAACTGTTTGAATACTGAGAAAGGATCTAGTTTGAATACTAACCATCGTGTACAAGAAGATGAGGTCTAAGTCCTCGTTCCTTCAACACTCGACAAACAGCAGGGGCAGGAGCAAAGACTTCATCCACAGTGATATCAAACCCCAGATTCTGCAACTTTTTCACAAACTTTTCCCGGGTAGCTTGTGTTTCATTGGTACAGAAACGTACTTTTAAATTGGCTTCTTTGAGTCTGCACAAGATAGAAAGTAAACCTTAAAAGTTAAGTCTTTAAAAGAATGAAAGAGATCAAAATAATTAATAAATTTATTCCCGTTAGCAACTTGGGAGAACTCTTCGTACCATAGTATAATATACCAGCATTATACATGCTGAGATGTTGGTCATTACATTATTTCCAAAAGTTAAGCAGCATAAGGCTTAATAGCGTCAGAAGCTCCACAGCAGTAATTCAAAACTAAATTTATATTACCAACAGTAGAAAATTGAAAGCATGCTCATTCTTTAAAGTTGTAATAAAATATCCAAAACAATCCAATGTTCTATAGTTTCCACAAGTAATGACAGCAAATTGTTACCAGTCATGATCATTACTCTGAAAAACTACACGACTTATATATCTGTACATATACTGATTTGATGCGGATCAAGAATCAGGAACTATTTTCAGTGCAACTGCTATTGCAAACAATGTGCATACTAAATTAAATTAAAAATGGCATTAACTACTCTTGAACAACCCACTGACTCTGAAAATCTGCCATAATGCATGTGAATTTTCATTCTCTCAAGTAACACTTTCAAAGTGGTAGAAATAATATACTACAAAATAATTAATTTTGTCATTTTACCTCATCCCTTGTATATGTCTGAATCTTTATTTTCCTTTTTCATTAAATATTAGTAAGTTAGAAAGCAAATATGCTTAGCTTCCTTTTTGGAATCTATGATAACTACTTGAAATATTATTGACAAAATCAAAAGAATTTATAGTGCCGAGTGGCCATGAAAAACTGACTTGAATTTTAGCGAAAATAAATGAGGACATAACTTCAGAGAGCTGCTAATTATAAACCTTGAAGATGTTGGAACTCTAACCTAAAAACCAAAAGAAGTGCTAGAAGTACTGACCAGGTGTCAAAGAGGTCAGAGTTCCTTCAAATTTCAAACTTATAATCAAAGTACATATACGTCACTATGTACTAGCCTGGGATTCATTATCTTGTGGGCATGCAGTAAATACAAAGAAACACAGTAGAATCAATGAAAAGTACACACAAAGACGGACAAACAACTTACATGCAAAAGATTCCAAATTGTGCAAATACAAAAGAAAAACAAAATAATCATCATCATAAATGTATTGCTCTGGTTAAGATTTGTACTGCTATGTTATGAGGTGTGAAGTATTCTATTTCAGCAGTCTTCTGTAGAAGTAATGTGTCTTGCTGGAAAGTGTTTTGGCTTCAGCTAAAGATAAGGAGCCATATTGTCCATAATATGAGTGAGTGAGAGAGAGAGGGGGGGAGGAGGGGGGGGAGAGGGAGAGGGCGAGGGGGGGAGAGAGGGGGGGAGAGAGGGGGGGAGAGAGGGGGGGAGAGAGGGGGGGAGAGAGGGGGGGAGAGAGGGGGAGAGAGAGGGGGAGAGAGAGGGGGAGAGAGAGGGGGAGAGAGAGGGGGAGAGAGAGGGGGAGAGAGAGGGGGAGAGAGAGGGGGAGAGAGAGGGAGAGAGAGAGGGAGAGCGGGGCACAAGGGAGGATGCCGCAGAATGTCGTTGGAAGGAGAGGCCTCATTGCAATAAGTGCTTTGTGCAGATGAATGGATCCAATGAGGAAGGGTCAATACCCCTGAGAGGAGAGCCAGATTGTTTGAGATGGTCTTTGAAGTTCAGAATGTGTCAGGTGCTTTCACACAGACTGTGGGTCCAGGGTGTGAGTAAGAGATATACCCCTGAATACTCCAGTATACTGGTTTAACTGGAATGGCCCTTTTACTTTTCTTTTCTTTTATTGTCCTGTAACTGTTTGCTAAAGTTGAAAATTTGGTAAATATATTTTCTTTATAATATTATGCAGTTGTACAATCTGCCATTTCTAGGCGACTGATAACTATGTGCAGACAGTATTTACATATAATTCGGTCAAATCAAAGTTTCTTTAATCAGAACATCATGATGTTTCTGTTTGGTTGAACCCCAAATCATACCAACCCTACATATCCATCGTTTATGGCAGGTGGTCGTCTCACCACTGAGTCACAAGCTGTTAGCAGGGTTAGCTAACGAGCCAAGTCTATATACAAGCTTGGTGAGAGGGTGACACAAATAATAAAAACATTAGTGTAGAGTTTTTATAACTGGGCCTATAGGAATCAATTCAGTGCTGGAGTGAATGAAGTTATTCACTCTGATTCAGGAGCCTGATGGTTGCAGGGCAAAACTCTTCCTAAACTTGGTGGTGTGGGACCTTAAGCTCTTGAACCTCCTTCCCAAAAACAAGAAGAAAGCATAGCTGGAAGGTGGGATCCTTGATGATGGGAGCACTATTACAAAAACATAGCATCTTGTAGATGTACACAATAGTGGGGAGAGTCTTACCTGTGATGGAGTGGACTGTGTCCATTTCTTTTTCTAGGTTTTTCTGTTCAAGAGCATTGGTGTTTTCATACCAGGCTATGATGCAACAACCATGCATCTATAGAAGTTTGTCAAAGTTTTAGATAACATGATGAATCTTTGCAACCTTCTAAGAAAATAGAGTTACTGCGGTGCCTTCCCTGTAATGGCAAGGAAACGATAATGCCGACTAATTTATAGTTACTGACCCTCTCCACCTCTGATCGCCTAACGAAGATTGGCTCATGGACCTCCGGTTTCTTCTTTCTGAAGTTAATAATTAACCCTTTGGTTATTATTTGGTTATTGATTACTTATAATCAATAATCAAAAGGGAAAGAATAAGAATATAATTTTCTGTTGCAGAGAAGTTGGCAAGGACAGGCAGATTGCAGTAAGAAAATACCTGTGATATGATAAGATCAGACCAATTGATTTGATGGGGGAAAGAGCGTGATTCTCCTTTTTGTGTTACATGTAACAAATAGCAAGGCTGTAGACTATGCCCAGCAGGTCAAGCTGTAATTTGTCCTGTCTAGGAAGAAACAAGGTTGAGAGGAGGTGTTGGAAATAGATGAGATACAGTCAAGGGGCTCTGTCTTTATGGTTGAGGTGAAGGTACATTTCAGGAAGAAGGCATATATGAAAGATGTCACCATTAGAACAAATAAAACAGAGATGGACAAACTTGCAGAATTGACTCCTTCCTAAATGTAGCATGGGAGGAACTATATTGAAGAACAATATGGGAGCCTATAGACTTGTATGGATGTTCATGGCTGGTCTTTCCAGACTGACCGAAAGATCCAGAACAAAGAGACGGACCATTTGAATATGTGAACTGAGAATTCTTCCAATATAATATTCAACATTCATAGGTTAATTACCATTTTCATCTCTCTTTCCCATTGTTTTTATTTCTGTCAAATAGAGTCCTAATACATAGTTCAATTGTATTGAAGTTGACCAACAACTCAGCTTATACTTGCTGCAATCACTAATCCGATTATGCAACTGCTGCATGGATCCTCCAAGCACTTATATCAAGTCTGAAAGATGTTCCAAAACAGAGCGGCGCACTTGCTAGGCACCCTTACTAGCCCATCCATCACAACAGAGAGGCTGACAAGAGATCTGTGCCACTCATATCCCTAATTGGACTGCTATTTTTGACGAGAAGATTACTACAAATAAAAAATAATAAATCCAATTCACAGCTAAAACTCAATATATATGATTGTTTGGGAATGGTAAAGTGTACCGCAAGGGTTCCTATGTCATTATTAAGCACAAATGTGAAAGAAAGGTAGCTTTGTTTACCAAGAGATTTCTAATGGACTGAACTCTTGTTAAACATTACCAGTTGCAATAAACTGTTTCATTACAAGCAAATTGTTGGTTGCAAAAATAACACCACGCCTCCAAAAGATAATGAAGCCATTGAGCTTAATCGATGTCCGTGCTGGAAAATACAACAGACTCCATTCAGGGCAGCAAACGAAAGTGTATGACTTGACAAGTCTTCTTAATGAGAATGATGATCAGTTTCTTTAGCACTATTTATCTTTACTAATTGTGGTTAGTGTGAATTATCAATTACAGTTAGAGGTAATTGCCCTTCATACAGAAAGCTTTTTTAGTTCATTCAGGGCCATTAATGTAATGCTACAATTAACGGTCACATTTACATTACCAATATATCTCCATTGTTCTAAATTGTAAAGTAATTTCATTTTTCACAGGAGAGCCTCTCATAATTTACTGATGCAATTGACTGAATAAGTAGAGAGACTGCCATGGGGCTAATCAGTGATAATGAATTATCATTTGACCTTGTAAAGGTAATGCACAACACATGCTCTCTTCAGATAACTAGAGATGACATCTGCTGCAACTTTGACTTCAGTAAAGTTTGTGTTCAAATAGGGAATTAAAGGCAGCTAAATATTTCAAATATATAGTATAACATTCTACCGGGCTTATGGCAGGATATTTTCCCTCTTTTCATCAAATTGGTAAATGAACAAAATATCTGATTCAGCATAAAATTAAAAAGATAATCTGTATTTTTACTACTGAGAGATTTGAAAGGACAGGTTGGCCCATCAGGTGAAACCAACATTCAACTAATTTCTCCCTCGGCTGCAGGCTAGTTTAAAATATTTTCCATCAATACGAACCCTATAGTGCAAACATGCCAACCTTCTGCACTGCAGGTCATGATGCTCTGAAAGAAAATATTTCCATATAACAGAGACCATTGGGACATGGAAGAAAACCGAGCATCTGGGAGAAATTCATGTAGTCATAAGCAGAGTCTACAAAATCCATGCAGACAGCACCAGAGTTCAGAATTGAACTGGATTGCTTGAGTTGTGTGATACCTTGATGCGGGACAAAAGGTAATAATTACTTTAAAATTAGAAAACAATTTTACAATGCTGTATATACGTTACATTAATCATGAAGCAATGTAATCATTTACATTACTTGTATTAATTGCAAAATACTTGTATATTAAGCATTCGAGTAGTTTAAGAAATTATGAATGCTATTTCCAGCTTTTAGCATGGTTCATCTTCAAGTTGGAACTGTACCAGTTTGCTTCTTTCAATCTCACAAATTAAAAAGCAAGTAGGCATTTGAATTAATTTTTAGTTTCAATAATAGCTACAACTAAATCAGAGTATATATGAATCTGACATTTCTTCCCCAGGTATGTCAATGATTGAAATACTCTACTAAGTGTCCATAAACAACTGGTCAGTCACCTTTAAAAAGCTGCATTTTAAAGCAATATGTATAGCCAAAATTATGCAATGTTTTGCTAACTCAGAGTTTTGTTGTAAGATTGGTTTGGGTTTTTTTCCCTCCTCCTAATTATTACAATAAAAAACTGCAAAATCTGAGGCATGTTTATGGACAGAGACCACAGCTCAAGGAAGTTCAAACAGTATGGCAAGAACCAAGTGAACACAAAATTTTCAAGATTGGGATTCAGATTTATTTATCACATACAGTGAAATGGGCCACTTACATTAACAATCAACACAAGGATCTGCTGGAGGCAGCTCCAAATGCAACCCACACATTCTGCCACCAGTATAGCATGGCCACAATGTTCACCAGAACAGCAGCAGAATCCTTTCCTCCCTCCCATCCATCCATCACCACACAAGCACAGTCCTCCAATGTTAGGACAGGCTTCCTCTGTGCCTCCAGCCTCCACTGGACTCACGGACATTGAGCCTCCAACTTTCCCAGAGCTTCAGCCACTGGGCCTCAACATCCAAACTTCCGACTGATATTCAGGCTTTAAGCTTCGGTATTGCCATGACTTGACGATGACAGGGCACCAGACTACAGGCCTTGAACTCTACACTCACCAGCTTGCATATCTAAGGGGTCACCAGGCTCTCAAGCCTCCTGCCTGCACAGATCTCTGATCCTGCTGATCCAGCAGGGGATCATCATCCCTGCTAATCTTTATCCAGAATACTTACCAGCTTGGCATCCATCCATGTCCTTTGTCCACGTCATCGCTGGCCTTTGAATGCAGATGACCTTTTCTCGTCATGCAAAGCAAATTTTGCTACAACTTGCAAAATGCTAAAAGATTAGCCATGGAACAAAGTGCAAATAATAGATTTTGTTGTTTGAATAATATAGCAAAAAGTAACACGCAGATTGAAGTTTAATTTGTATTTACTTGCCAAGTTGTTAATTTGAAACCTGGAATGATCTACCAGGTCATGGGCATTTAAGCCTCATGAATTTGTAATCTCAAGAATTACAAATTATAATTTAAAGTTGTCCTCTAGCTCATTTAAGAAAGAAATCTTACTAACAGAAAAAAATATCAACTATGAGATTGATATCAAAGATTAAAGACTCTTCGTTTCATGTTTTTAATTATTTATTGCTCGTTTATTATTCTTTCTTTTTGTATTTGCATAGTTTGCTGCCTTTTGCACATTGGATAAATGCCCAAGTTAGTGCAGACTTTCATTGATTCTATTATGGTTATTATTCTATTATGGATTTATTGAGTTTGTCCACAAGAAAATGAATCTCAGGATTGTATATGGTGACATATATATGTACTTTGATAATAAAATTACTTTAAAATTTAGTGGGAGAAGGTAATTTTGGAAATTTGAGGAAGCTCTCTTTGCAATTAATTTTATTAAATGTGGGTTCAGATTCGTTCCCCATCTTTTGGCTTCTACAGGCCACAGTGGAAAACCCAGACCTAGAGCTACTTCAGGCTGTAATGGCGGGTTAAGTTTGAAATACATAGTGGGGAAAAATAATATATTTTTCAATAAACCATGACGGTCATGAGTAAGGAGTGGATTATCTTCATGCCTCCTATCTTTAGTATACACAGTAGAACAGGTGAAATAAAATGGCAGGTTGCAGGTCATGGGACAGAATGAACCAGGGAAAGGATGCAGATCACCTTGTGGGGCTGTTTGAAGTATTTATGTGAAGCAAGGTTTTAATCGGTAGCAGAGAGTTGATTGGTACCAGTGGGATGTTGGTCATTGTAACAAGCTGGAGGGTGAGGGTAAGGGACAGTTCTGGAGCTTGAGGAACAACAAATGAGAGTGGGAATTGCTTTATTTAAAGTGAGCCAACCTAAACAAAGTTCCTAGTATTGAATTCAACAGGCTGGGAGACCAGAAGGCCTGCTTCTGTATCATCCACAGGGCATACATGCACCAATTAAAGAAAGCAACTTCCTGATGTGCATTGTATGCCATAGTTTGTCCTCCATTTCTCAGCAACTCCGGGTATAAGCATATCATATGCACTAGAAGATGGGGAATGAGGGGACTTCTGGTCTCTAATGTTTTCCAAAGCATCTCAGGCCACTAAGAAGTGTTGGATTGTGTTTTTAACACTGAAGTATAACAGCAGTTCAGTTATTAACATTTTAGCTCTAGGTCCCAGAATGACATTCAACCATATTGTTGGGATGGAAACATACTGAGCACAAACAGGAATTTCTCTATAGTAGGGTTTCCCAACCTGGGGTCCACGGATGCCTCAGCTAATGGTAGAAGTCCATGGCATAAGAAAGGTTGGAAAATCCCTGCTTCAGAGAATTCATATCCAGTGCTCAAACGTTGCCTTGGTGGAAATCACACTGAGTCACAATGGGTTGAAAGTTGAATAATTCATTTTCACTGGTACAAAAGGTGTGCATTTTTGATAGGAACTAAGACACACTACTGGCACATAGTAGGAGTTTTGTAAGATTGGCTGTGTTAGACCTGACCGAGGGATCACAGATCTTAACCATGATGTATTGTACTTGAAATGAAAGCTGGCCCATTGGCTTGCATTAATTTATTGCTTTTCAATGACTTAAAAATATAGTCATTATGATTTACGATGGAACCCCATGGACTTGTGTAGTTCTTTGGAGAGTTGACATTTAGATCAGCATTTTATTTTGGGAGTTGAGATGGTTGGAGGGAAGGTAAGGTGAAAGAATGCCATCGTGATGTTACCTATAGTTCCTAGATAGTGTGCATATTTGTAATTTTCTCCCAGGATCGTCACTTTGTCATTGTGGAGAGGCTTGTGAATTCCTGAGATCCCAAAATCAAAGGCATCTGGAGCTTGGGTCCTGGTAGGATCACCCATAATGGCAAGGCCAAGGGAAGGTTCCTGACAAAGAGCAATCCAACCAAGACCTCAACAGTAGAGCTGGTGGAAGGTGATGATGACACATCACAATAGCAGTGAAGGTTGAGGACAGCTGCAACAGTGAAAGATCTCTAGTTATCTTGCCTTCCATATCACTGTGTCCTTAGCCTGATCTGTCAATGACTGTGTGGTGGCTGCTATGCATCAGCCTCCCCCTGTTAAACAAAGTCACACACAGGAGTTCTACATTAAGAGAATCCACCCAACATCCCAGATTAAGTAACCCACCAACAGACAGCCCCTTAGAAGAATATCATACTTGACTTGAGTGATTGCATTACAACATTTGCATTGCAATCTTTCATAAAAGTTTCAAAGTGCAAATGGTTTGAGGACTAAATTGGTTATGAAGAACATTTACCTTAGTGATATTTCTGAATGGATAATTTTCCTTTCCTTTGGGTTTTCTACACAGAATTGATTTCTTATCCTAGCTGATAAGGATAACTCATGATGATTTCTTAGCCCGGCAGAAGGGATAACTGAGAATCCCGCTGCCATGGCCCAACCATGTTACTCTATAAATAAGAAAATTCTAGAAATAATCGATGGACAATGTGCAAATATGCATTCAATGTTGACTAGCTGTCCTCGTCTTCCCAAGGCTGACTCAGATTTAAGAGAGTAAGCAAGCACAAAGTGATCTAGTCTTTCTGAAATCATATTTGATGCAGCGTGCTAATCTACTGAAATGCTGTAAAACATGCTTACACAGATCCTCGTCATTACAAGATGAAATTCTGAACTGTCAGAGGAGTTAAAAGTTGGTTGAAGATCAGGAGCTTAGCCACTACAGGGCTGCTTTGAACTGACCTTTACCTCGCCCTAACAGGTCAACAGTCTGATGATGTCCCACAATGCAATTACCGAGTGTCAGATGTGCAACTCCTTACAAATCACCCAGAATTCTACACATCTGCTGGCTGTCAGCATCTGCCAGGCTCAGTCATGTGCAAATAATGAAAAGCATTTGTTATTGCCCCAGAACAGGTAAGCATTATGACAATTAATGTACATCCCAAGTGACCTTGTATAAATCTAAATTCCAATGACCCCTTTAAGCCACGGATATGTGGATGTTGAAAGTGATCTACATCAGTGAATGAGGTTTGAAATTCATTCATTCACCTTTCAAATGCAAGCTGAAAAAAGAAAAGATATTCAGAGTTTTTACTTGATGTAAAAACAGCAACCAAAAATTGAAATATTTATCTCACCAGCACTGTGCTTAGCATAAATTTCAGAATAAAATTGCTTAAAAATATCAAGACCAACTCGAATTGGGACACTACTTTCTGCTAGTGGATAGGTCAGAAACTTTTACTATATTAACGATAAGCACAAAACATTCACAGTGGGAAGAGTGAAAAGGCTGGGTTAAGTTCATACTGCAGGCTTGAAATTTTTCCTTTGCTTACAAGGATCTTGCTTAAATCAGTTAATTATAGGTTTAGGATAAACTTATACCCAATTTACCAATCTAATTCAATAATTTTGCAGAGTAATTGGGTAGAAATGGGAACAAGTCACAGCAAAGACAGATTCAATAAAGAGGTAGACTACAGGGAGCTGCCTTCAGTTATGTCTCTTTTGGCAATATTTAATTCAAAAACACAGTTCAGATAAAGGAAAATGTATAAAATTCCTTTAAAGATCTCAGCTAACATTTCCTATTTTGTAAAACAAAACCAACTCAAAGATTGCTTTTCAAATTGAGCATTTTTGATTTTCATCTCCACATGCTTTCAGCAGCAACAACAAAGCAAGCTTGCATCTATATCTGAGAATATCCCCAGACACGTCACTGGAGTAACATCAATCCAAATTTAAGACTGAGCCACATCAGGGCAGATGACTTAGAACTTAAACAGGGTTTAAAAAGTTTCCTCAAGAACAACAAAGAGGCACAAAGGTCTGGGGATAGGAGGATTCCAGAATTCCAGCTGCAAGGACAATTGTAAAAGTTGAAATGAATAAATTCAGAAAGCAAAGTTCTACAAGAATAGATGAAGAAATTTTTAGTCTTAAGGGTACTCCAGATATAGGGAACAGAATTTGACATAAGTATTTTTTAATTAATCTGTTGCTAAAGTAAGAGTCAGTATAGACAAGGTAGCACAAGGTGAGATGAATGAACACAAACTTCATGTTGATATGGGCTAAGATAGAGGTAAACATCTTGTATGGTGGCACAGGAAATTGTGTAGGACGCTGATCCAGAGTGCCACAAATTTGAACCACAAGATGATTTACAATCAGGTTATACATCATATTAGACAATAGACAATATACAGTAGGTGCAGTCGAACCACAAGATGATTTACAATCAGGTTATACATCATATTAGACAATAGACAGTAGGTGCAGGAGTAGGCCATTCAGCCCTTCTAGCCAGCACCGCCATTCACTGCGATCATGGCTGATCATACACACTCAGTACCCCATTCCTGCCCTCACCCCTTATCCCTTGACCCTGCTATCTATAAGAGCTCTATCTAACTCTCTCTTGAATGCATCCAGAGACTTGGCCTCCACTGCCTTCTGGGGCAGAGCATTCCACATATCCACCACTCTCTGGGTGAAAAAGTTTTTCTGCATCTCTATTCTAAATGGCCTACCCCTTATTCTTAAACTGTGACCTCTAGTTCTGGACTCACCCATCAGCGGGAACATGCCTCCTGCCTCCAGTGTGTCCAATCCCTTAATAATCTTATGTTTCAATCAGATCCCCTCTCATCCTTCTAAATTCCAGTGTATACAAGCCCAGTCACTCCAATCTTTCAACATGTGACAGTCCAGCCATTTCGGGAACTAACCTTGTGAACCTATGCTGCACTCCCTCAATAGCAAGAATGTCCTTCCTCAAATTTGGAGACCAAAACTGCACACAATACTCCAGGTGGGGTCTCACCAAGGCCCTGTACAGCTGCAGAAGGACCTCTTTACTCCTATACTCAATTCCTCTTGTTATAAAAGCCAGCATATTAAATCTAGTTTTCCTTGGCACTATTGTAGGAAACTGGGGCTTCCTCAATAATTTGTATAGTAAATTCCATATGACCTTGAAGACTAAGCACAACAGAAGAGCCAATCTCTAGGCTGACCTGCAAGAGGACTGTCATCCATGCCCAGTGAAATGTCCTTTGCTCTGGCACAGATCCAAAGCACAACAGTCTGGATTTTGAAATTTAATTTGATATCAACTAATGAAATCAATTTTCAATTAAAAATCAAGTTTGTGCTTAATGGGTGAAAAGTGGATGAATTACATTTCTACAACTAATTTTCAAATCTATCTTCTCCACACCTCATAACACAAACGAGTTTTAGGTTATGTAGATTACAGATTCTCCTTTTCCAACCAAACTTATTTATTTATAGTTAGTTATCTATTGAGATTCAGCACAGCAAAGGCCCTTCCGCCCTTTGAGTCGTGCCAACCAGCAATCCCGACTTAATCCGAGCCTAATCACGGGACAATTTACAATGACCTACTAACCTACCAAACGGTACATCTTTGGACTGTGGGAGGAAACCAAAGCACTCAGAGGAAACCCACGTAGTTATGGGGAGAACATGCAAGCTACTTACAGGCAGTGGCGGGAATTGAACCTGGGTCACCTCTACTGCAAAGCGTTGTGCCAACCACTACGCTACTGCGCCACCATCAGTTTTTGTACTGATATACTCCTTCAGTTTCCTTCTCGTTACCCATTTGATGATATCTATTGCAGGCTTTTTCTACTTCCCTCATGGTTCACTTTTGTAGTTGTTTTTCTAATATTAGCAAACTTGGAAGTGTTACACTTTGTGTTTTCATCTATACCATTAAAATAACTCTGAATGGCTGAGGCCCTATTATTCCTGAGGCACTAGACATGTAAGAAATATGTCAACGGTGAAGGCATTGTTTTAGAATCCTGAAAAGGGATGTTAGGGTCATTCCAGTGAAGAGTTCTAGCTTGATGGCAAATATGGTATTACTTTGATTTTAAAACATTGGAAGTCAGCCAAAGAACATCCTTCATTCTTTTGGTCCAAGGTAATTTTGTTGCCCAGTGAACCACTGGACATTTGGGTGTCACCAATTTTTGCAACAATGCCTTGTAAAAGCATCCAGTCCCCAACCCTTTGTTCACATAAACGAGTATTATAACCAGTGATTTTAATCAATTTAACAGAGAATTTTTATTTGTGAATCACATGCTCCTTTTTTCCAACAACAGGGAAAATTTTAATGCATGAAAAACAAAAAAAAAAATTCAAAAACTATAAATGTCAGCAGTTCAAAATTATTCATTCCCCTTTGCTCAGTACTTAGATGAACCATCTCTCGCAGTTATTACAGCCAATAGTCTTTTTGGATAAGTCTCTATTAGCTTTGCACAATGTGATGGAGGAAGATTTGCCCATTTCTCCTTGCAAAATTGCTGAAGTTGTGGCAGGTTAGTTGGGGAGCAGCGGTGGACAGCAATCTGAAGGTCTTTTCAGATATGTTTGATCAGGTCAAAGGTAGGACTCTGGGGCACTCAAGAACATCACTTGTCTTCATTTGAAGGCACTCTGTGGTTGCTTTGGCAAGATACATAGGGTCATTGTTCTAGTGAAAGATAAACTACCCCCCCCAACCCCCGTTTAAGATTTCTGGCAGAAACAAGCAGGTTTTTATCCAGGATCTCTCTGAATTTAAGCAGCATTTATCTTTCCATCAACCCTGACCAGATTTCCAGTCCCTGTTACTGACTAAGATCCACATAGCATTACACTACCTCCACCATACTTTACAGTAGGGATGGAGTTATCTGGCTGATGCGTGGTATTAGATTTATGCCACAAGTATCACTTAGTGTCGAGGCTAAGAAGTTCCACTTTAACCTCATCTGACCAGAAAACCTTCTACACATTTTTACAGTATTTTCTAAGTGATGCTTTGCAAAGTCTTTACAGGCAAGGATATGCTTATTTTTAAAGCTAGGGCTTCTTCCTCGCACTCTTCCATAAATACCCTTTTTGTTCAAAGCCTTGTGGAGCCATGAACTTCAGTTGCAGCCACTGATTTCTGCAGAGTGATTGTTGGCACCATAATAGCCTCTCTTACAAGTGCCATTCTTCTCTGGCAACAAGGTTCAGAGGGTGGCTTGACCTAAACAGTCTGGCTGTGGTTTCCTATTTTTTTCCCCCAATGTTTCATGATGGACAGCACTGAGCTCAAAGGCATGTTCAGTGCTTTTGAGATGGTCTTGCACCATTTCCCAGTTTTACACTTCTCTAACACCATTTCCCTGACTTGCTTTAAATGCTCTTTTGTCTTCATTTTGGTTTGGTCTGTTGAAAATCTACCATACTGTTGGACCTTACAGAGAGAAGAGTTATTTATTCTTATGAATTCATTGAAAACAGATGATCCTCCAATTTTCTACATCAACATATTGGGAGAGTTGGAAAGGTAATATACAGTATTACACCTGAGGAAAGTTAGCATAGTAATCACAAAGGGGATGAATTCTTTTTCAGCTTCACAATTTTAGTTTTTAATTTTTAGCAAATTGTTCACAGGGTTTGGAATTCCTTTTTATTTGACATGATGTACAACATTTTGTAGATTAGCTCAAAAAAAACCTACTTCAATATATTTTAAATTTAGAAAATGAGACAGTAAAATGTGAAAGTAGTTGTGGGGCTGAATACTTTTTCAAGGTACTATAAAATGTTAGATGTAATAGCAACACTATATCACCCTAAGGCAACAAATGTCATTCACAATACAAAGCATGATAAATAAATTATATGCCATTGAATTATGCAGTTTTAATGTGAGAAAACATTTTTCCATCCAAAGTAAGTAGTAACTTTTTGCAAAATGGTACCCAGAAACATTAGTGGCTTATGGGGCATTGCATGTCTGACTCATGGTAGCTGAAGTCACCAAGTGTAAATGTTTCCACTTTCTAATTGCTGGCATTCCACACACATAAAACAAAAATACTTGCACACCTTTGCGAAGCATGACATTCAATCTGTACATTCCCTGTCAGTCTAGGGCCATTAGTGTTTTGACCCAATTTCATAATTGAGGTGCAAGGTAAGTAGGGTAAGGTAAGGTGTGTGAGTAGGGTAACTGGGTAGTCATAAAGGTCTCCAAGTTTGAAAACAGTGTGTAAATGTTGAAAATTAACATAATGAGAATTTAATATATAGTGGATTCTGGTTAATTGGGCCATCAGTTATTCAGGGAAGTTGTTTATCTAGAACAATTCTTAAAGAACAAAAACTAATTGAGAAAATAGCCAGGATCATCTTAATTTATTTGGGACACTATGCCACTTAAGCAGGACAAAAGATTGTTGCCGAACAGTTTCTAACCAGCATCGGTCATGTGCACTTGTGTGGTCATTAGACACTACACCATGCTTAGAGTGAACAGTATTTAAAAAGCATCAGTTGCACGTGTTTCTGTTCAAAAAGCAGTGATTTTTGTCTCTGGTCGTTGGCAAACAAAAAGCAGTGGACTATTCAGAACTGTTTTGCTCACTGCAGTTTTAAGCATTTTGGCCTGGAGATGCCAGAAACAGCCCGGAGTGAAACTAAAATAATTTCAGAACTTCAACAAATTAGGAACTATGAAGAATTTGAAGGTACAGACAATCATTTTGAATGTTACAATCAAAATGAAAACTTGGAGGATGCAATCATCAAAAGCATTGTATGAAGGCAGTCCATACTCTGCACTAGCTGTCTGTGGTGATTTTGTTCATTTACAGTTAATCAAAACAACATGGCAGCGTAAACTGATGAATTGCTCCATCGCTAATTATTAGGAATTAATACAGAGTTTTATAGTACTATAGTGGTATTATAGAGTCTCCTCCTCCTGTCAAGACATAGGTATCAACTTACCCAGCAGTGGCAGCTTCACCTACCTGGACAGCATTACTCAGCACAATGGTGGGACCAAGGACGACATACAATGCAGATTTAGCAAAGCTAAAAATGTCTTCAGATCAATAAGCAACATGTGGAGATCAGACAAGTATCAGAGCAGTGTTCTGTCCACACTCTTGTCCAGGCCAGAATGCTGGTGCATGATAGAGAATGATCTTGCCAAGCTGTCACCATTTCATGCCACGAGCCTCCAGAAGATCCTCTGCATCTTCTGGTCAAGAAAGATCTCCAACCATGCCCTGCTCCTTCAGTGTCATCAAGAGGACATGGCCACAATCATCACGAGGAACCACTGGAGATAGATTGGACACATGTTGAGAAGAGAGGCCAACTCCATCATCAAAACAGCTCTTCACTGGATCCCTGAAGGACAGAAGAACTGTGGGAGACCAAAGATAACTTGGAGCCATACAATAGAGGCAGACATGAGATTCCTGAACCACAATAGAGAAGATGGTAAGGACAGAGATAGAAAACCTTCATTGCTGTTCTAAGCACCAGCAGCGGAACAGGCAGTAAGCAAGTGGTTTGGTAGGGGAAAAGGGTCTAATGCTTGCCTGACGTGTAAGACGAATAAACTCTTCTTGGGCTTTCAGCAGGTAAAGGTATCGATTATAACCAATGTTTCGATGACATACTCTGCTACCTTCACCACGGATGAAGAACCCTGGACTAGATAAGCCCAAGCATCATCCCTGATGAAGATGGCAGAGTTTGTTATTGAAACGTCAGTTATAATTGATACCTGTACTCAGCTAGAAGCCCGAGAAGAGTTTACTGGGCATCGGTAGTGGTAGTGTTCTAATTTGTTCTATATTTTATTTAAATACTTAATTTGTCACTCAGTTAAACTGTAGTTCTTTTTTTAATGTACCTTTTTAATTTTTTCCATGAAACTTCAGTTAATTGGGCAGCCACTTAATGTACTGGTCCTGATGTGTCCCAATTAACTGTACCTGGATCAAATGCAGCATTTTCTGAGAAGTGAGGAGCTTGAACTAAAAGGAGAAAACAAGTCTACTGAAATGCAAAGTCATAAAGCTGCAGTTTCACAAAACAGTAAGTAGAGGAATGGAAATTTTAGTTGTAAAGACATTAGACTACCAAAATATGCAGCAATAACATAGAAGGCAAACAAAATCTTTGGATATACAACTCAAAGAAAATGGCAAGTCGTAGTTGGTCTGTAGAATTCACACTGCTTTGTTGTACATGACCCTGTGATGCATACCTAGGGAGCAGCAATTTGAGCACCTAAAGAATGCACAAAAAAGAGATCAGCTGACAAACAGCAACTGAGTGTCTGAGCCATATGGAAGTACCAAAAGCATTCAGAATGCCCACATTTGGAAAAAAAATATTCAGCTAATTAAAGTGATAAAACATAGAAGATCTTTAGTGAAAAGAATGGACTCCTGAATTATAATGAGACAAAGGGATGGATTATAATTTTTAGATTAAAAAATAAGTACCAAGTTAAGATACAAATGTATTTTCTAAGGGAGGGAAATGCAATAGAATTCGGAGACATGGTGAAATAAAATAACTGGCCAACTGAAATTTATCAGAAGTGTATGAACTACATAGAACTGATACAGTCCACACTCCAACACAGAAGAGATGGTGTGGAATGAGGAGGAAGGAATTATTGTATAATTTGTGCAGACCATTCCCGGGTAACAAGTTCATCAATTTTGACTATAAAATCAGAAAATACTCAAAGTCATTCAATATGAAACCACACCTCCACTAATAGGATCAAAAACACATGACTGATAAGAAGAGGGGGGAGGAGAGGGAGAGTGGGTAGTTGTGAGGGGAAGTGGGGGGAGTGAAGGGAGAACGAGTAAGGGGAGAAAGAAAAAAATTGTCAAACTTCTGAATTAGATAATATTATGGAAGCTCATTCTATGAAAGGATGTCCATTATGTCAAGTAATTTTAACTCAGGAACAGCATCCCAATTAAAAAAAAACATACCTGACTTATGGAAACCCCTAATGGGTAGGTGCTCCCAGTAGCTTGCGTGAATACTTTCAGAAACATTCTTCCCTGACCTGATATTGCCAAAGGCTCCTTTGCCTCTACAGTTAGCATTAAGAAATGTGTACAGCTTGAGAGAAAATTGGCCATAGAGTTTAAACTAGCTAACAGCTTCAACAAGCTTGAATAGACAACTGCCAAAACAGGCAGATGCCCAAGGGGGAATATTATCAGTTCTTAGATCAGCTGTCATCATTGTTTTTGAAGAGAGGTGGATGTATAAGAAACTCAGGAAGTACAAGTACACAGTTATTCTTTCTAACCATTAACACATAAAGATTCTATGGCACAGAACTAGTCAACTAGGGGAGTATGAGGATAGAGAACTCAGAGAAGCTGATGACATTCCAAGGAATTTTTTCCCTCATCTAACCAATGGTTTCTACTGTAGCCTATTATGGCTCTCAGCTGGTTGTTAATCGCCAGTAGCATTCCCATTCCGAATCTTCAATTAATCCCAGGATTGGATATCTCACCCACACCAACAAACAACATCAAACTCATTTCACTCCTCAAAGGTGACCCTGCATTTCCAGAAATGAACAGAAATATTTGCTAAGTAATCACCCATAAGGATGAAAAATCTGCAGATATTAGTGATCCAAATCAACACACACAAAATGCCAAAGGAACTCAGCAGGCCAGGCAGCATCTATGGGAAAAAAAACAGATGATGATTTGGGCCGAGACCCTTCTTCAGGACTGAGAAGGGCCTTGGCCCAAAATGTCGACTGTTTATTCTTTTCCATAGATGCTGCCTGACCTGCTGAGTTCCTCCAGCATTTTGTGTGAATCATCCATAAGTACTTGGTTTTCCAATGGAGTCACATTGCGAATACCAAATAGAATTAACTGCTGATTCACCTGGAAGTAGCGTTTGTGCCCATAAACATCATGAAAAAAGGAGTAAAAGGACATCTTATTTCTCCAACAGTTGCATGGAATGGTACACAAAAAAAGGAAGTTGGTGTTGGCGGACATGAATAATAGACCATGAAGTTGCAGAGAGAATAGTCTCTGTGGATTGCTATAAGGGAGGAAAGATGTTTCTGGTGCTGGTATTATTTTGGAACTGACAGAAATTCTAGAGAAGGATTTACTGAATGTGAAAGTTGATGAGGTGGTAGGAACGTGTTCCTTTCACTGGGTGAGTGATGGGGGAGAGAGAGAGCATTAGTACAGAGAATGGGACAGACATGGTTGAGAACCTTGATAATCAAAGTAAAGGGGAACATATATTTGAGGAAAGGACATATTGGCTGAAGATGGATTTTAAAAACATTAGGAAGATGGCAGTTTGAGCATCTAATCCTAAAGAAAGGCTTTCTGCAGGAAATAACTTTAAAGCATGTTATAAAAAGTTCATTTACATTGATTAAACTCTCATTCTACAGAAAAAGGACAACATCTATTGAATCATACAGTATTATTCCATTAGGATAAACTTTACGTTTATCCTTTAAGATGTATTGCTTATCATACAGCACAATAGAAACATCTGCCATTTGAGATTTTAATGCCAAAGTTCACCACTAAATTAGTGAATTTTCCATATAAACTAGTGAAATTATGCTAATCAGAATTATGTTCTTTTGATCAAACAAAAAAATGATTTGTCATAGGTATGTTTGTACCTATTTCTGGAGAGGCTTACAGGAAAGAAATAGCATCTGCTGAATCCGATGGTTTAGGGTCAGCTTAGGTTAAAAAGGAGCTGAAGAAGATTCAGTCATCTTTTCTTACCAGTAAGAATGTTTTCGACTTTGCAGATAATTAACAAATGTGGGGCTCCCTGGTGGTAGATTGTTTTATGGGTGTATTTGTAGAACCAACAAACCCCTTGCTGGTTTTCCTGTGATCTTGGCACTATTATGGCTCTACAGGGTTTTGTCTGGCCACATATTGGCCAGCTGCTCCTGCTGCCTTCTTGTGGATAGGACTTGCTGGTCCTTTGTTAATATCCCATGTTTCTTGTTTAAAGTTCTGCTAACAGATGCACTATACCAAATCAACAACAGGATGTCGTAAAACTCCTACATTTCTTTGCTTTTCATATGGAACTGCTCTCAATGGGCAGGCGATGAGGATACAAATGTAAAGTACGGGTAAACAGAGCTAAGAATGAATAGAGATTTCAGACATGTCACCTTCAACAACGTCATAACTCACTACAGTATCCTGCTGTTAATGCAAAATGTATGCTTCCTATGACTAAATCCACAATTGTACTATTGTTAAATGCTCTGTTCCAAACATTAAACTGCAGACTATATTATGTATATTAAGTGGTTGTGGTAAAGACCACCACATTTCAATGGTAAATAAGGTAAATATTTGAAGTAGAAGAAGAAAGTGGGAAATGGGAGTAGTTTTTGATTACTCTGGCAAAAAGGAAACATCAATCCAACCACCTAGTACTGTTTAAATTTACTTATTTTTCATTTATATTTTACAACACGGTAACAGGCCCTCCCAGCCCAATGAGCCCATGGCACCCAGTTACACCCCTGTAATCAATTAAGTTAAATCATTGAAATATGGGAGGAAATCAGATTACCCAGAGGAAACCCACACGGTTACAGGGAGAATGTACAAACTCCTTACAGACAGCAGCAGAATTGAACCTGGGTCGCTGCTGGTGCTGTAATAGGTTACACTTTTAAAGAGTCAGTTAATGCATGTTGAGAAACTTGGAAGTAACATTAAGAACTACAGCAACACACACACAAAGTGCTGGAAAAAACAAAGCAGGTCATGCAACATCTAATGGAAAAGAACAAACAGTCAAAGTTTCAGGCAGAGACCCTTCTTCAGGACTGAGAAGGAGGAGGAAGATGCCAGAAGAGCGGAAAGAGACTAGCTGGAAGATGATTGGTAAAGTCAGATGGGTGGGAAAAGTCAAGGGCTGGAGAAGCAAGAACCTAATAGGAGAGGATAGTGGACCATGGGAGAAAGGGAAGGAAGAAAGGACCTGGGGAAGTAACAGACAGGTGAGAAGAAGGAGAAAGTCAGAGTGAGGTATAGAGGAAGGGAGGGAGAATCTGTTTACCAGAAGGAGAAATTGATACTCATGCCATCAGGTTGGATGGTACCCAGAGAGAGTATAACGTGTTGTTCCTCCAGCCTAAGGGTGGCCTCATCTTGGCACAACAAATGGCAGAACTACAATATACTCAGTATTTCTTTAGAGCATTCTATTTGTTGAAATATATCTCAAAGAGAAGTACTTTTGAGAGAACAAAACAGCAAAAGCTCGACAGAAAAGGAATAAGTCTGGTCTAGAAACTGGATTGTGTACATCTGTTTCATTCACCATTATACAATAAAAAAAAAGTTGATTTTATTTGAATGGAATCATGCTGCCAGCAAAACTGGTCCAGACACTTCTGGCTTCAATCCTCATTAGTACTGTCAAAAATTCCTGCATTAGGTTGAGTATCTAAAAACATGAATCGCCACATATATATAGATCTCAAAGCTGTACCAATCATTCTTAAAAACTGTGATGTCTCCATCATCTGGATTTAATGGACACTTAGAGGGAAATGACAAGAAACCCTCTCAGCTGTATCAAAACTACATGTACTGAGGAATAATACCAGATGGCCCTCACAATATTGACCAAGGCATCAGATACAGGCACATACTGCCCTGCTGACCCTATATAATAAGGGTCATCAATGTCTCTAGATCAGTGTCGAAACTGGGGAAATTTCATGCAACAACCTTTCAATCAATGCTCCATCAACCTCTTCTCAATCATGACTACAACGACAATGTCATCAAGAAGCTACTTAATCTACTAACCACTCTCCTGTTTGGATTCTTCTAGGAGGTCTTGATTTGAGATCTCATTATGGCAATGATTTAAACACAGGCAAAAAAGCTGCATTCTGCAGATCAGGTGGCTGCCCCTGACAACAAAAACTACTTGACCAGGTATGACATTAAGAACCTTTAAAGTTACTGTGAAATTTAAGTCAATTGAATTGAATTGACTTTATTTCTTACATCCTTCACATACATGAGTAAAAATATTTACATTATGTCTCCATCTAAATGCACAATGTGTAATCATAATAATTTATAATAAACAGAAGTCAACGTAACATAGAAATACACTCAAATCAGCGTGAGTTAATCTGTCTTGGTGGACAAAGCTGTCCTGGAGCCTGCTGGTCCTGGCTTTTATGCTGCGGTACCATGTCCTGGATGGTAGCAGCTGAAATAGATTGTGGTTGGGGTGACTTGGGACCCCAGTGATCCTATGGGCAAGGGAGTAAACTGTAGTCATATGTCTCTTAATGGTTATTGGAGGTCACTTATCTCAGCCCCAGGACAACGGTACTGGTGTCCCCAAGTTCAATCCCTTTTGATGGCGTCAACTATGAGTTTTCTTTCAACAAAAAAGGTCAAAAGTCAGAATATTTGTTGATAAAGCAGTGTTCTGTTCTATTTGCAATTCTGATGAAATGCAAGCAGTCCATGCCCATACACAGCATAACGTGGGCAGCAAACAGGCCGAGCTGATACGAAGCATGTTAACATTCATACTGTGTAAGCAGTGGTACAATACAATGACAATGTCCAGCAAACAACAACCTAATCATCATTTCCTGGCATCTGACAGAATACTCCACCTACACACTCCAGTGAGGCGTAGGAGGTGTTTGGAACACCATCACTGATCAGCAAAAAACAAAACTACCCACACTGTTGGGGGATTTTAGCAGATCAGGTAGCATCTATGGAAGGAAAGGGATAGACAGCGTTTTGTGTCAGAGCCCTGTATCAGGCTTTTTGCTCCAGCTTCCAGCATCTGCAGTCACTTGTGTATCACTTAAATAGTACGGGCATGGGAACAGATCCAAAGCTTAACACTCTGTGGCAAGTGAGTCACTACCTGACTCCCCACCCTTTTCACTATATGGATTATGCCATGTCTCTGCTTGCAATGATAACTGGAATTGCACTAAACTCAAATCACTTGACACTGTTCAAGAAAAAAAAAACAACTTACTCATTGTCAGTCCATTCATTAACCATCATAAAGGCTCACTCCTGGAGATAACAAGGCTCATCAATATAATGCACCGCAGTCATTCCCTAATGCTATCAGATACAAGGGCACATTGAGCAGGCACAATGGAAACACCACCACCTTCACTTTCTTTGATGCTCTGATGTGGAAATTCATCACTACTTCTTTATTGTCATGGGGTAAGAATCAGGGGAAGTACTAGTTAACTGGGAATCCTTTCAAGTTAAGACGGCAGACATTCTAGAAGACAACTCAACACAAGCTTATCAAGGCTGCTTAGGCACACTGGAGACACAAGAGACTGCACATGCTGGAATCTGGAGCAAGGCGCAATCTGCTGGAGGAACTTAGTGGGTCAACCTGCACCAGTGGGAGCAAAGAACTTGTTAGTGCTTTGGATCAACCCAAAACGTCTTCAATTTCTTTCCTCCCACCAATACTACTCAACCCGCTGAGTTCCTCCAGCAGACTGTGTGCTGCTCTTAAGGACATGGCACAGGATGGTGACAACTAGATGGAGGGAGTTTTCACTAAAAGATAGAGTATTTGACATTGCATCAACTGAAAAGTATATTATTTTTGGACATAAATGACTATTATGAAATAAGGAAGTTGGCAGAATTTCAGCTGGTGATGAGGAAGTGTACAGGAGTGAGACAGATCAGCTAGTTGAGTCATGTCACAACAACAACCTTGCACTCAACATCAGTAAGACCAAAGAATTGACTGTGGACTTCAGGAAGTGAAAAGTGAGGGCATACACAACTGTCTTCATCAAGGGATCAGAAGTGGAAAGGATGAGCAGTTTCAAGTTCCTGGGTGTCAACATCTCTCCTAGGCCAACATACTGATACAATTACAAACATGCATGACAGCAGCTATATTTCATTGGGAGTTTGAAGAGAATTGATATGCTACCAAAAGAGACTCGCAAATTTCTACAGAGCATTCTAACTGACAGCATCACTGTCTGGTATGGAGGGGCCACCGCATAAAATCAAAAAGAAAGCTGCAGAAAGTTGTAAACTCAGCCAGCTCCATCATTGACACTAGCCTCCCCAGCATCAAGGACACCTTCAAAAGGTGATGCCTCAAAAAGGTGGCGTCCATCATTAAGGACCCCAACATGCAGGACATGCCCTTTTCTTGTTGTTACTATCGAGGAGGAGATGGTGAAGACACACACTCAATGTTTTAGGAACAGTTTCTTCCTCTCTGCCATCAGATTTCCGAATAGACAATGAACCTGTGTACATTACCACACTATCTTTTTCCTCTTTTTGTAATACATATTTTGTGTGTGTATATATATTTCTTACTGTGATTTATAGTTTCTATTATTATGTATTGCTGTGTACTGCTGCTGTAAAACAAAAAAAATCACAATATATACCAGGGACATTAGAAATATGAAATATTCTGTGCTTCTAGATTTTTTTAATGCTCAGTGGAATTGTCAAAGTACCTTACAATCATTGAAGCAAAGGGGCATATTTTTCCTTGCCTTGAGACTGCTGACCAATATCATAAACACTCGGGTTTCTTCTCGTGTGTCATCAGTCCTCTAACCAGCTTCCTGAACTTCAACATGATAAAATGCAACACAGCACTCACAGGATTGCTTTGACAACTGTCCCATCCACAAATTCAATAGCTGTCAAAGTGATACTCACCTCGTCCACATCAAAAATAATAGTAAAAATATGATTTAAAACAATTGTATTTGAAAGATCAAAAAGCATACATTGAAAAATTGAGGTAACATTTAAATCCAAACAGATCTTAACTCAGCTTTTTTCTGACAAATTACTTCTTTCATTTATTTATACAGTGTCTATAAAAAGTATTCACCCCCCCAGAAGTTTTCATGCTTTATTATTTTACAACATTGAATCACAGTGGATTTAATTTGTGTTTTTTTGACACTGATCAACAGAAGGACACTTTCTGTGTCAAAGTGAAAACAGATCTCCACAATGTGATCTAAATTAACTACAAATATAAAACACAAAGTAATTGATTACATTAAGTATTCACCCCCTTCAAGTCAGTATTTAGTAGATGCACCTTTGGCAGCAATTACAGCCTTGAGTCTGTGTGGATAGATCTCCATCAGCTTTACACATCTGCACACTGCAATTTTTTTCCCCATTCTTCTTTACAAAACTGCTCAGGCTCTGTCAGATTGAATGGGGATTGTGAGTGAACAGCCCTTTCCAAGTCCAGCCACAAATTCTCAATTGGATTGAGGTCTGAACACTGACTTGGCCAATCCAGGATATTATCTTTGTTGTTTTAAAGCCATTCCTGTGCAGCTTTGGCTTTATGCTTGGGGTCATTATCCTGATGGAAGCAAATCTTCTCACAAGTTGCAGTTCTCTTGCAGACTGCATCAGGTTTTCCTTCAGGATTTCCCTGTACTTTGCTGCATTCATTTTACCCTCTACCTTTGCAAGCCTTCCAGGGCCTGCTGCAGTGAAGCATCCCCACAGCCACCACTATGCTTCACAGTAGGGATGGTGTGTTTTTGATGACGTGTGGTATATGGCTTAGACTAAGCATTGTGTTTTAGTCTGATAGCCAAAAAGCTCTATTTTGGTTTCATCGGATCACAAAACCACCTTCCAGCTGACTTCAGAGTCTCCCATGTGCCTTCTGGAAAACTCTAGCCAAGATTTCATGCGAGTTTTTTTCTGAACAGTGGCTTTCTCTTTGCTACTCTCCCACAAAGCTGTGACTGGTGAATCACCCAGGCAACAGTTGTATGCATAGTCTCTCCCATTTCAGCCACTAAAGCTTGTAACTTCTCCAGAGGTGTCAGAAGTCTCTTGGTGGCCTCCTTCGCTAGTCCCCTTCTTGCACGGTCACTCAGTTTTTGAGGACAGCCTGCTCTAGGTAGATTTACAGCTGTGCCATATTCTTTCCATTTCTTGATGATTGATTTAACTGTACTCCAAGGGCTATTCAGTGACATGGAGATTTTCTTATATCCATCTTCTGACTTGGCCTTTTCAAGAACTTTTTGCAGAGTTGCTTAATGTCCATTTGTCTTCATGGTGTAGGTTTTGCTAGGATATTAACTCAGTAGCAGTTGGACCTTCCAGATACAGGTGTATTTTATAACAATCAATTGAAACACCTTGATGGCACACTGTGATCTCTATTTAACTAATTATGTGACTTCTACAACCAATTGGTTGCACCAGTGATAATTTGCTGTGAGATATTAAAGGGGGTGAATATCAATAATTCAATCAATTATTTTGTGTTTTATATTTGCATTTAATTTAAGTTACTTTGTGAAGATCTGTTTTCATTTTGACACGAGTGTCAAAAAAGCCAAATTAAATCTACTGTTGTAAAAAAAATAAAACATGTTAACTTCCAAAGGAGTTGAATACTTTTTATAGGCATTGTATGTACCAATTTTACCAGAGGGACTAGACAGGCAACAGGAGTGTTGTTTGGGGGGGGGGGGGCTTGTGGAATAAGGCAATAAATGTAAAACACAACAAGAAGTTTGAAAACAAATAAAAGATGATGGAATTGAAAACAATTACACTCCCTTCTGATGAACGGTCACTGGCCCCAGAAGTTGACTAGTTTCTCTTTTCAAAGATGCCACCTGCCTGAGTTCTTCCAGCATTTTTTTTTGTTACAACAGAAGTTTGTACAAAACCATTCAAAATAGATGAACAATATTGATGGATAGAATTAAGAAGCTGTTCTAATACTCAACAAACATTTCATGACATATTAAACTTCTGGCTATACACTGATGCATTTTCAGAAGTTACCATTTGGACTGATGCTCAGTGGATAACCAACTTATATCCATAGTTTATTAGTTTTCTATTCATTATTAATAGATCTGAATTTAAAATTACTTGTTCTCTTTCTCTTTATTTTTATTTTCTTATTAATCAAAGTGAATTCTCAATATAAAATGAAGGAAATAAAACCCAGTTTGAATTTCTCCACAATAATACTAAGACTCACCAGCTGTAAAGCTGACTGGTTCAGGATATTGTGGCCTCATGACCCACTCCAGATATTTGGGAAATAATCCATATTAAACCTAATAGTTAACAAGTCACCACTGCAGTCATCACCCCTTTAGTACCTATAGTTGCCATATGACTAGCTATGAGAAGTCATAACAACAATGATAACTCAATGAGAAGTCACTGATATTATGACTTCTCATAACCACACTCTTGTGGCGTTTTATTTCAAGAGTTTACTGAATTGTATACAGGTTTGTTTACTTATTTTTTAGTTTCCATTAGGAAATTGTATGGTCAATGATGCATACTGGTGGCCCAGTGCAAATCTATGTATCAGGAACAGTTAGAAACAGAGCATAAATAGTGGAAGAAATGCACTACCTACGAAAACTAAACCCCCCCCCACCCCCACTACTCCTCCCCAAACACTCATTTCCCCAACTACGGCAAGGTCTGCAGCTTCCATTCTGGAGCAAAAGCAAGTCGCCCTGGAACTCCATAGGGTACTTGTACATTCAATGAAGGAGGTTCACCAAGATAGATAAACTTTCTAATCGCATGATCTCGCCGTAACATGAACTGCTTTAGAGCTACCTGTGAACAGTACCAAATATGCAGCAAATAAGCCATCAAGGAATTTTTATTTAGATGGACTTAAACAAACAAAGTCTCTCGAGATACTACCCATGGAAGGATTTTCAAAAAAGAAAATCTGAGCATACGTTTCATACTTCAGTATTTCTGCTTGATTGATAGACTGTATACATTGTAGATCACTAATAAACCGCTAAAGAGTTGCAGGCGGTTGCCTTCCCAAGAGGGTTAGTAAAACGCATTAAGTCTCCACACGACCAGTACTTGATCACTAGGTGTCACGACAAAAAAAAACAAGTCATGTCGTTTAACATCTGCTACTCACAGAGCCGCGGAGTCTATCTACCCCGCTGAGCGAACAGACTTCACTTGCAGCTTTAACACTCACCTTTTAACCGCATCCACGGAACCTAGAATGGGAACCCCTCCTCCATCCCCGCTGTCATACAGAACCCCACTAATATCTAACAACACTCCCCTTACTCTACCCGCAGGCTCGCACCATTCGGCCATCATAAAAACGAAACAAGATGCATTATGGGAGATGGAGTTTACTAGGAGCTACTGGATATTAAAATAACGACAAAATGAACTACAGTCGCCAGTGCACTGTGCGTTCTCGCTACCTCCCAAAGCCCTAATCAATAATTGGAGCATAATTATAACTGGGCCGATTGTCCAATCATATTTCACGCCATTGGGCGCTTCATGTACAGGATTCTGCTGCGTGTGTAACAACCAGTGATAATGTACTGATTTTATTTTCAGTGCATTTCATTGTTCAGTTCCAACTATAAGATAATGTGAGTAAGAACTATACTATCATACATTTTAAATAAATCCAATAGTAATTCAATATTGTTTATGACAGAACAGATATGTTCGATGTTAAACTCATTGCTGTCTAAGAAAGATCATGTGTATAAACTTCAGAGGTAAAATTGGAACAAGAAATAGTTTGTTATTAACAATTAATAGATCAGTGTAATATTCCTATGACAAGCGGACAATGTCAAGATCCCTATCTCGTGAAACATTAGTCATCAGCGTAGCATTTATAATAACTATATATTACGATAAAGAAAATGGTAAGTGAACTATAGAAGATACCCGCCAAAAAAGGAAGGAATTTTCAACTCATTTCACTATAAATACGTAATCGATTACTTTTTTGGTAATTAGCAACATTTATAATTTTAATTAACGATCTTTGCCTAGAATCACGAGCAACTATATAGTTATTAACTGAATAGCTACATGCACAATCTAACCAAGTTGAGTCTATATTATATTGCAATGTATTTAGTCGCTGAACAATTTCTTATAGAATCTTCGAATCGTAATTCCTACCTATTTCACCTATTGCTGTTTGCAAGGGTTCTAACTTCTCGCAGATATAATCTATACTGTAAAACTCATTTAGCAAGAATTGGAGATTGAACAAGTTATTTAAAACAACATCTTTAATAGTGTAATATCTCAACTGTCTACTTTGATAGTGAACATTGTCTTGGACAGTCTTATCAGCAGAGGACACCCGCTGTGAATATTGATTCCAGCTTGTTTCAAGCCATCAGCTGCCATCAGGACAGGTCAGGTCTGAATCCCACCTGGCGTCAAAGCAATTTAAAGGCAGCACTCACATTGAATTCTAATCCTTTGCCATAGCAGAGCTAGTTAAAACGGTCAAAAGGCAGGTTATTTCGCGACGACCCTGTAGAAAATAACTTCAGGAAACAAACTAGTTTAATGTTTTTAGAGGCCTCATTGCAGAACAACAATTGTAATTTGGTCTGATTGAACAAGACAATCTACAATGCAAAGGCTGCAATAAGGAAATTATTTTATACAGCATTACAGTACGGAAACAGGCCCTTCAGCCCAACTGGTCCATGTCAGCCAAGATTCCCATCTAAACTTACCCATTTCCAGCGGTTGGCCCATCTCCCTCTAAATATTTTCTATCCATGCACCTGTCCAAATCCTGTTCACGTACCTGCCTCAACAGCTTCCTCATTGCATAAGTGCACCACCCTCTGCGTGAAACCTTTGCCCATCAGGTTCCTATTAAATTCCTTCCATTTCAGTTTAAATCTATGCCCTCTAATTCTTGATTCCACAACCCTTCATGAAAGACATTGCATTACTGTAGACAAACTGAGAAGAGAATTAACATAGCATTGTAAAAACATATGAATTATTCTCCTCTAAAATGTCTACTTACATTGATGTTTAGTTTTCGTTCTTAAGAAAATTAAATTCAACAGTTGAGAAGACACATAATACAATTTTCAATCATATCAAAATCTAATGTTGAATCGTGTACATCGTATATTGATAGAATTTTTGACAAAAAACCCAAAACTACACATAAAAAGTGAGAGTCGTGAAGTTGTCGCTAATGAAATGGTTGTTTGCATGCACGTAGGTCATACAGCGCTTAAACCTTGAGACAAAGCTTTTTTTAAAAAAACTAGAGGATAATACGGTTTTTAATTATACTTAAATGTTCACTCGATTAACGGATTATCGTTTGGTCCAGAATGTCGGAGATAAGAGTCGGCTATCTCAACTTTCAATGTTTATGTAGATTAACAGTTTAACATACGATAGAGACTCGAAGAAATAAAAGTAGAAAAGTAAGGGTCCTAGAACAAAATATCACACATAGAGTGAACCATCTCTTGTCGATAATAACAGCATTGACTTTCATGTTTGTGTTCATTAACTTTGTAATTGAACTAACCTTGTTAACTATACTTATTATAACTGCCCTAAAATCCTAAATTCTGCTGTGAGAGATCGTTTCACTTTCACTAGCGCCTTTTCTTTGAATACAGCGTTGGGTAGTTTTATAGCCACAAACCGCCACAGTCCAAGCCTGGAGTTAGAAACACTGAATGCGCACATGCGAGAGCATCTGGAGCTTATATTCTTTTCAGTCCTTGAACTTTAGATTTTCCCCAACATCTTGAAAGTAAGAAATTAAATCCAAATAAAGTTTGTATCCCTGCCTTACTCTGAAGCATTTAATGATATTGTAGAGAGGTATTCGTTATTAGTGTCGCTGCAATAATGAATCATCTACAGGAGTGCAGGAGGAAACGACCAGGTCCCGAATATCGCTGGCACTAACATTCAATGAAATCAATTCGGACATTTATGTTTCTTCAAGTTTCATGCTGCATAAATACGCGCAAATGAAAGTTTGTAACATTACTGTAAGAAGTAATATTTGTAGCAGGACTTAAAGAAGTAGTACCTTGCAAAAATAGTTTTAAACATATGCAAGACTGTGTTTTAAGTTTGCCACGCCAGCTGGGTGCTGGATGGTTACAGCGCTGACATGCGATATATTGTCTAGCTCCCTGCATTTCCATCAGTTTGGTAACGCCTCTTAAGGCATTATCAGATGCAAATGATTTGATCTACATAATGTTTATAAAAAGATCCATGTAATTACGGCGAACAATAGAGTATAATTGAAGTACCGGATGGACGGTTAAAGTGCAACACGAATTTGTTCCGCTGATTTGCAAGATGTTCCAAATGGGCTGGATCCAATGGATTTAGTACGTTTCTACACAATGTTTAAGACGTTATCCACAGGTTATCTCAAAGTACTTCAATTCAATAAAAACGGAGGTTATCAACAAAATAGTTTTTATGGTTATTTCGAAAACAGCTTTGTCAAACATACATATTAATTTACAAAAGGTTAAAAAGAACAGTGGATACAAGCATTGTGTTTTTTTTATGTGGCAGAATACACCATTCTCTTGCTTCGGAGAGAGTCATTTGATGTCCATCCATTAAAGATTGAAGTAACATTACACAGGTGAATGGTATACAAAGCAGAACGTCCTTGGCGCTTTGTAGAAATAACACCTTACTGTGAGCAAAGTATTTTCCAAAAGGTCTAAAACCAAATAGTAGCAAAGCTAAGGTCGGGTGTATATATTTCCAAGTGTTTGCCTTTGGAGTACATTATCGTACCCACAACTCAATTGCCATTAGATTAAATGCAATACTAGATTTGGAAACACAGTACTTAATTGCAAGACGTATCCATTAAAACTGAATTTATCTCATTGAATTAATTGATTTTTTCATGCCACACTTGTTTTACAATAGAAAATTCAAACTGTCAAATATAATTATTAGTAAATATTTGATGTATGTTAAACGCACCTATTTGCAATTTAAAATGTAACTTCTCAAATGACATTGAGAACTAAATATTCACTCAAACATGATTCTGCAGTATTAACAAAAATCCACAGCACCAGCAAGTAATTTTCCGTTGCATGTTTTCACACAATTGTCCTTTACTGCAGCGGTTAGTTGAAATTAAGTGTCCGCAAATAAAAACATGCCATTGTTTTCCAGCTATTGTAATGGCAATGGTTATCCCTTTGAAGTTCGCCTAAACTATTATTGTAATCACGCGTACGGAACTTGTCCATGCATATCCAAAGGCCTCTATAGTGTTAATAGCCGAGATTTGCTTCTGGGCTCTGTACCACGTGCACCGCCAGTATTAGTCTCTGTCACGAACCCAAGCATTCATTCAACAGACCAGCTTCACACTCGGAGAGGAGTCCCAGGATATAAGCGCAGGAGCAGAGGTTGCACCTTCATGTCGAGGCACCACAATCTGCTTATAAAGGCAAACAGACGAGCAGCCCTAACATCGGATCAATTCGTTGTCCACTGATGGTCACAAACCTAAAGCATTAGCTGGTGATTGTAGTGTCAGGTGTGCACTGTGAAGTGCGAGTATCTTGAAAACCTATTTTAGTTCCAAACTGATTTCTAGTGTGTGCCAACTTGTGTCAAAATCGCTGTCTTCTCTGCCTACTGGGTAGATTCTAAAGTGGAAGAGGGCGATGTTCGAGTGTCCGGAGAGTGGGGAAGAGATGAGCCCCACTCACAAGATATCCTTCTCCATCATAGATATTCTCGACCCCCAAAAATTTACAGGTAAATCTCAGGCGCTCGAGCTGCAAGACAAAGAGCCAAATGAAAACAGTGTACTTACTAGTACAGTACAGACCTTAAAGGAGACGGTAAAGCTAAGTGCTGAAAAGAACAGCAACCAAGTCGGCACCGAATCTGGTGAGTAAATCATGCATAGTCTTATTTTAATCAGCCTCAGGATCTTATAATAATAAAACAATTTCATCAATAGCCTTTTGATTGTACCAAAGTTACTCGATTTTTTTTATTAGGCCACTTACCGGGTTTGTATTGGAACTTATAAACAACTTACATAGTACTTGTTTGGTTTGTAATTTTCGTCGGGAATTTCCAGTTGGCGGACGGTCTCCCTCCACCGCTCTGTCCCGACACTTATCCACAACATCCCTAGTCTTGTCCAGCTTGGTCCAAACCTTGATGTTATCCAGCCACGTTGTTACTTTACCCGAATTATCAACCAAAAGAAACGTGATTAACGGATACCCAGGTCGTATACTATGTACTTCTAAACCGATCCACTGTTAAAACTCATTGAGTTTATGAAATTGACCTACTGCTTCTAAAGGAAGCATTGTAACTTTATGGGCAAAAAGTCTTCATTTATTCCATTGTTCATGGGGAAAATCACGTCGTGATCAAAAGAAGCAATAAATTAATTAATGAAGGGGTAGATACGTAACCTATTTACTCAATTATATATATTTTTAAATGCAGAGATGGTTAAGCCTACGGAAAATGTATCTTCTTGGATGCTTACATAACCACATCTATTGTGCGAGTGTATTGAAATGAGAGACAAAAAAGCTATTTTGTTCCATTTAAAACATCAGACCATCTCATGATTAGTGCATAGTAATTTAATATTTTCTCCCTTTTTATTCTTATCGTGAAATGCACTGAAATCATAAATATGACACACACTCCTTGCCATATCTTGAAAAACAATTACAGTTGTTCAATAACAGCTCTTTGCAGTGTGTGATTGGCACTGGGAGAAGCCTGGGTAATTGTTTAAATCGTCCCACAGAGGATGCCGCTGCTCAAATGATCGATATCCTATTACTGACTTGTGCATATCTCCTTCCAGCAGCTTGCAGGTACAGCAGCGAAAACGCGAGTCTGAAGCAGATCGAAGGTCCAAATATTTTTCGATTAAAACTTACCTTTAATAGATGGTTTTATCGATCTGTTAAAATCTGAAACTCTAATTGCACATCGTGGCTAGTGTAGATTTGGACACCTTTTTGTGTATCCTGTCATAACTCTCCATCTGCTTGAAGCAGTGCTGGGTTTTGTCCCAATCAGGATGCGATCAGTGCTGTTGACCACGTCTTTTTTACATTCCTTTGAAAACAAAATCAAATACACTCATGATCTATTATTAGGTCTCAAGTCGAAGGTTCGCCAATGCAACTTGCGAGAAACTACGTCAATAACAAAACTTTACTTTTGTTACCCGGGAGAGGCGTCACTAAATGACGCTCAAGTGTCCCTACTATAGTATTTGGATTTACAATTCACCTGTAACAGACAGAATCAGCGCTGGCCACAATCCCGAATTTTGACCACCGCTCTCTCACGGTATAGCTCTTGTTTTGTAATTATCTTCCTGTAATTCACAAAAATACCGTTTCAGGTTTTAGATGAATTCTGGTACACATTTTGCCAATTTAGTTGATCTATGATATCTGAGCGCATGGGTGTGATTTTTCAATGGGACAGTCATCCGTGCATCGTTGGACAATTTCATACTTTGAAAAGAATTTATGAAAACCCTGTTAATCCAGGACAGCATGAATCTATATAATTTCTAATTCCCTGTAACAATTTTTTTAAGGGCAAGGGATGGGGGGCACAAATAGAGTAGGCAGTCTATGATTACTGCCGTGTTTTGATTTTGTTCAGACAAAACTGATATACAATCCCGAGGTAATTGGCTGATAAATAAATTAATAATTGCTATAATAATTACTATTAATAATTAACTTTACGATCAAGGAATACAGATCGACTCACAAAGTCTGAACGAAATGAAGAAAAATAGGAATAATATGAGTGTTTTGTTTTAATGGTAAATTCCATGCATTATAAGTTATAGTACTTCGCAAAGATTATATACAGTATATCGTTTTCAAGACAGCCAACCCAACCCGCATTGCTAGTCCTTAAAACATACTTGAAGATTTCAGAACAACGTTTTAACTACAGTATAAAGAAATTTAAAGTTAGTGTCATTTCTCAAAATTGTTCACTTCTATGAATTGAGCTTTAAAATGGAATTTATTTTAGTATTTGGTCAATAAAACCTGTCAGGGTTGTGTACATAGGAGGTAGACTTATACAAGGTATGTTGATTCGAGAGGGATAATGAAAGTATGGAAGCGTTGATTATACCGTATTTGCAATTTCCAGCAGTACCTCATGGTTGATAGTATATTTATTGGGCTATTGGGCACTACTCTCACAATCAAAACGTGTTTGTGCATGTCTTCCCCCACCCCCCATCCCCGTTTACAGATCACAATGTTTAGAAGCACAACCAGTGGCTAACTTTACTTTTTAACCATTTAAAAAAAATCTTTGATATCAAGGTTTCCAACAGTTTTTAAAAATTTGATCTCTCTTAGGGTTATGGTTATGTAGTTTCCTTATTTCTGGCATACACACTGTGCTATCTGTGTGTGATAAATGAGTGTAGTGCTTTACAGTTTGGGATTCCCCTTCGTTTTGTGTTATATTAATAAATCAAAGTTCAAACTTGTTGCATTTATAACGCTGAAAAGGGTATGTTACGTACCCCGTAACTGGGTGTCTCACCAGTAAAGATAGAAGTATCTGTTGGAGTCTGGTACTATATTCAAAACAGTGTTTATTAATAAAATATACAAATCAATATCAACAATGCAAATATACAGATAATACATGTTAGCAATACTAAACCTAAAAGTGTGGGTATAATAATAATCAATAATAAACAAGCTCTATCGTTGTCTAGGGGATAAGGAATTATCATGGGAAAGTCTAAAGTTCAGTTCAGTTCATGTAGGCTGAGGTAGGTGTTCGTTCTTTTGTTGTAACCATTGGAGAGAGAGAGAGAGAGAGGGCAAGCAAACAGTGACAGCTATAGTCAGTCAAACCTTCCTTTATTTTCTTGATCTGTTGATATGTTGTTGTGGTCATTCAGGTATGACCCCTCTGTCCTTTAGCTAGACCATTCTTCTATGGTGGACTCGTCACCCAGGCAAGGGTGGACACACACACAAGCCCCCACCGGCCTCGCTATAAACACTGTGAGTTAAAATTGACCAATCCTTTGTTCAGTCTCCGATGCCCCACACTTTTCTCGTGGGTTCCAACACTTAAACAGTGCTCACTACTGTGTCTCTTGGTTCGTCTGAGGGGTGTCTCCCCAGACCTCACTTTTATCCTTGCTCACGGGGTCTCAGGTGTCAATCAGTTTTGAATGGCTTAGTCCATCAAACCAGCCCACTGCGGCTGTCTACTGAGGAATTTTAATGAACAGAATAGTACCAAGTAAACAGCCCTCTCCGGAGCCGTGAGACTTACAGGAGTCATAAATATGGTCTCTCTCCCCCGGTGTATCTCTCCCTTGTCTGAAGCAAATGTTCCAGTCCCAATATGTTTTTGTTCCATCTCATTCTCTCTCATTAGCAGCCTGGCAACAGTAACAGTTTGTGATTCTCCCAGGGGAGGGGAACAGGGGCAACACTGTACCCTTCTGCCCATTAGAGTTGTTCATCCTTCATAACAGGTATAAAAGGTTTATATCTACTAACTTCATGTAACAAATAAACTTTGAATTATATAGCAGAAATGGCAAGAATATAAAAACAAACTACGCTCAATGTTGATCCATGTCAGCAAGACTAAACTACATGAAAAGCAAGAAAAATTGCTCTAGCAGCCATGACAAAAAGCAGTTTAAGGAATTTAGAGGAACACAGAGACACTACATGGTGTAGGTCAGAACACCTTCAGATTGCACAGTACCAATGGGGGGAAGGCGTTGGGTTGGTGGGAATGGAGTGGGGCCAGAGGTATTTCCATATTTCCTTCTGATATAGAAGGATGCCATTTGGCCCATTAAGTTGATATTCGCTCTCAGTGCATTCCCATTGCCCACTAATTTTCACTGTAATCTATTTTACCCATATTTGCACCTACACTTACAGGGGAAAATTTGCAGTGGTTCACCCAAACATCTTTAGGATGCCGGAGTATAGCAGAGCACCAGAAGAAACCAATGTGATTCCAAAAAAGATGCAGACTTCGTACAAATAATACCTGAAATCAAAATTGAACGCAGGTCATTGGCACTGTGATGCAGGAGGTCTATAGTTCAAACTAGTAAGATACTGAAATAAACATGTTATTACACTATGGGTGTTGGCATAAGGTATAACCTGAAATCACTGAGTTAAATGATAACATAATGAAGATATTGCAGATTTCACCTCCCTGGAAGTTTGACTGAATGGCCTTTTACACAAGTAGCATTGTGCTCCAATCTATACTACAACCATAACTACCTATACAATATTAATGATCCACAACTTGGGTATATATGTTATGAAATACAAGCATAAGTAGAAAGTAATAGTTGTATATAATTCAACCCTCAAACATCTTTTTCAATGGTACCAAGGTATCTTAGTGAAGCAGACGCAGAACTTGTTCTGCTTACCCACTCCAGTTTACTATAGAATATGCATTTCTCCTTTTACATTTAGGAGATATAATTCCAGCTTCAAGAGAGTGATGCAAATACCTGGATAGGTGTCAATACCATTTTACTTTTACCCATGCCTTTGCCTGTTTGGAAATAGGATACTGTATCCTGAAATTGGCCTGTAATAATCTAATTTTACACTAGTAAAAATGGTGAAACATGGTCCAGGATATTCAGTTCTAAATTCACTATTAAGTATTGATACTATACGTGTTGTATTTTAGTTTCAATGTTTGGATGTATTCCTTTCGACACTAGAGCTTTTAATAGCAGTGTATCTGGCAACTTTTCATGTAATTCTATTGCATTAAGATAACACTATAATATAATAGATGGAAATATTTTAGAAGGCTGTTCTTTATTCCAGTCGGTAAATCTACTGGACATAATATGGTTTACTTTTATCCTTTGGGAGCAGTTCAGTGACTTATAGCTTAAAACAAAGTGCATATTGATACTTGCACTGAAGACTGAAGATTATTTTTTTTAAATGCCAATTATTTTACAATAACAAAAAAGAGATTGCGAATTAACCACATATGCTCTTAAGTTCATTCAGAAAACATTCAGTTTGAAACCCAATTACTTCAGGATGAATATATGTTTGACTATGGTAGTAGAGAAAAACAAATGGTTAAATATTATAGTTTCAACTGCATTCCAAAACCTCTAAGGCTGATATCTTAATAACTGCTTGTTTGCAGATGGAAGGGAACAACACAGACATTCCAATACTAATACTTCAAAAGAATTTCCAGAATCCCATGGAAACCTTCAGCTATTTCAAGGGGATAATAATTCAACACAACCTGAATTCCACAAAGACCAGAATGCCTCCACTGAGTTGGAATCCAGGTCTGATCACATTGCACCCAGGCAAAAACGTCGTCGAGCTGAACCAGGCTGTGCTAAACCAAGACGAGCTAGAACTGCATTCACGTATGAGCAACTAGTGGCTTTGGAGAATAAATTTCGCTCAACCCGCTATCTATCAGTATGTGAACGCCTTAACCTTGCTTTGTCCCTCAGCCTTACAGAAACTCAAGTTAAAATCTGGTTTCAGAACAGACGCACAAAGTGGAAAAAACAAAACCCTGGAGCAGATAGCACAATTCAGTCTGGACCAACTAGCCTGTCTCGAGTCAGCCCGAGTCCTCCTGGACCAAGTGTACTCAGCTTTCCAACTTTTCAGACTTATGCTGCAGGGAATGTCATTTGCCAGACGGCAACACCAGTCCCTTTAGTATCATGCTCTACAGGATTAATGTCTCCCTTCCTGAGTTCTACTTACTTGACACCATTTTATGCACCACATTTGTGAAAATGTATACCTTAAGTAATGATTTACACAGAACAGATTTACAACATTTTTCAACTGTCTTCTAATAATGTAAGCATCCCTCTTAAAAGAGCTGAGCGGCTCTACAGAGGTCATTCATTTAGAGGAAGTGTTTAAAAGCATTAAACTGACGTTTGAGTTTCAACAACATTAGAAATACGCCGATTCTTCATCTGAAACTAATAACAAACAAATAACAATCCTGATAGGGTCAGAAGAAATATACCTGCTTTTGGATTCTTATTGAGCGTTAAATCTAGGATTATAATTCTTAGATTATGAACCTAGAGACTAGCTGCACCTGTATGTTCAGTCTATTGGTGCTAAAAATACAGTGGATTCCAGTTAATTGGGCCATTAGCTAATTGGGACAGCAATTTATTTTGGACACCATGCCATTTAATTGGGGCAGGGGCACGGTGCTGAACAGTTTCTAGCTCCCATCAGCCATGTGTATTTGCGTGGCTGTTAGACACTACACCGTGTATAGAGCGATCAGTTTTTAAATAGTAGCAGTATTTGTGTTCAAAATGCAGTGAATGTTGTCATTGATTGTTGACAAGAAACAGGCAGTAAGGCAGTTTGGAACTACTTTGTTCACCACAGTTTCAAGTGTTCAGGTTTGGAGATGCCAGAACAGCTGGGAGTGAAAATGAACCGATTTTGTTACTTTAACAAGTTAAGAATTACAAAGGTATTGACAACAATCATCTTGAACGTTACAATGAAAAAAAAATTGGAGAGAGGATGCAATCATTGAAGGCATTGTATGAAGGCAGTCCATTATCTGCACTAGGTGTTTGCACTGATTTTGTTCATTTACAATCAATCAGAAGAACACAGCAGATGAATTCCTCCATCGATAATTATTAAGAATACACAGCTTTATAGTACTGTAGAGTTATTGGTAATGTTCTTATTTGTTCTGTATTTCATTTAAATATATAAATTGTTACTTTGTTAAACAGTGGTTTAACTATTTACATGAAACTTCTGCTAACTGGGGCAGCTGCTTAATTGGGCCAAAATGTACTGGTCCCAATATGACCCAAATAACCGGAATCCACTGTATATTCTTCAAAATCTTTTAACTCTACCTTTGTAGATCCTTAAATGTTATTCCATATTAAGTGTTATCAATCCCTTGTGGCCAGAATTATCAGAAAAAATGAAAATTCTTTATCAAATATAACAAATGACAGCAATTAAATAATAGGATGCATGAGATGGATAAGCACTGAGACACAATTGTTAACAGAAAATGAGGCAAGAGAGGAAGTTGTCATCCAAAAGTAGTTATTTTGTTATTCCAGATAAGGGTTTATGATATCAGGTACAGTATTTTACAGTTTTATGTCGCCTTCACTACCACAAGAGAATACAGCTTAATTAGAATGAGTCTATATCCTTTTATAACAACTTAAATTCGGAGAAGCATCATTACTTATTCTTGGATTCTTAAGGGAATTTGGCTTTGACAATCAATACATTTCTTTACAAAAGAAAAATAAGTTTTTGACCTAACAGAAATGCAATAATTTTCATGAGCTGGTGTTGAACTTTGTGACTCCCAAAGTTTGGATTTTGAACTGCCAGGTTCACCATAAAAGATTAATAAAGAAGGTTACTGCAGTTTTTAATGTTCATCATTTATAGCTCCATAGACAGAGCAACTTACTTTCATATTTGTTTAATTCCTATTAGTTATTGCAATGCAATTATATTACATGTCCTGAATATTTGTTAAAGATATTTTTTGATTAACTTTGATTAACTTGATATCTGTCAATGTTTCTAGATGTTTGACACAGCCTTAGCTTCAAAAGAAATATGAACTGATAAATGTAGGATTATGGACATTCTAAAAGCTGGTTTTGAGGTTGTTTGAACCCACTGACACACTTTAGCTGTCAAAAAATAAAATCAGAATATTTGTGTATTAAAGAGATTTAGATAAAGCAACACCTTTAATCCTCACCCAATGCTAACCATGATTATAAATAATACATACCCACCTCAATTAAATATAATGCTGATAATATCTGTGATAATCCATGAGAGATAATTATAAAAATAGCAAGTTATGGGTATAACTTTAATATTAGGGTAAATATTTTTTCTATAAGTTTGCTAATTAATTTCAAATACAATGTGCCCCATGTTTGCATATGTATTATTCAGATAAGTGAATAACACAGAATATGAAGCTCAAGGAAATAGCAAGGTGATTGTTCATGCTTCATCTAATGCTTTATGCTATTTATACCACAAATTTTGTATCTGTACATTGCAGAACATAATTTTCACTGCTCAAACATCGAGCATTGAATCTAATTTTGATGGTTTGAATTGAGGGCTAAATTGTGTCTAGGAGAATTGAAAAACTTTTATCTTCTCAGATAGTGGCTTAGTATCTTTTACAGCCACTAAGCTTCCAATAAATAATAAAAATAATTGAAAATAAACTATCGAAGAAGTTGGGTCAGAAGAACATGTTTAAACTATATACAACATATTTTTGAAGATATTGTTACCTTCCTCCGTGGTTTTTCTGTATTGTGAAGAAATATTAAAGCACAATTTGTAAATAAATGAAGTATTAAATGATAATAAAATGTTACTAATATAGTTATTTTCTTTTGTTTTTGAAGTATATTTAGTGGTATTTCCTTCCACAGAACAAGCATTCTCAATGCTTGACTTATGGTATGTTACATATATTTTTTGTTGTGATACGCACCTGACTGCCCCAGCTTCTGAGGTTGAGACACTCCAACTCTCTGAAATATATGGATAGCTGGCAAGGTCCCTTTAAAGACTCAGGCAACCCCACTAATTGGTGGCCATGTTTTGCTGCCAAGATTTCAATATTTAAAGAACATCTGAACTGTGGTTCAGTGCTCAATTGTTAACTCAACTTCAGATTCTCATTTAGTTTCTAGTTTAGATCCCTGTTCTCACCTCTGTTTTGTATCGTGACTCAGTTCTAATCTTGGATACACCAGCACTTGGGTCCTCGGTCTCTCATTAATTTTCCTCATTGGTTTGGAGATTTCTGTGAACTGATCTAATTTTGGGCATAGTACTGTCTTATAGGTTCCTGAACTGACTTCACCAGTTTGTGCAAATTACTGTGGTGGGTTAGAATATCAAGGTGGAGATACAGGAGACCACAGATGCTGGAATTGCAGACGGAACTCAGCTGATCAAGTAGCATCTGAGGAGGGAAGTGGATGGACTAATGAAGAACCTTGACCTGAAATGTCAACTCTCCGCTGTCTGACCAGTTGAGTTTCTCTAGCATTTTGCTTTTTGCTCTCCAATTCTAAGTATTTTGACGATCTCTTTTAATTTGTAGTGGGAAGGTATGGTTGGCAAAAAACTAGTCACACCACACTATTTTCGCAAGATCAGTTTTGTTATCATAAATAAAATCCAGTGTTTAAAAGTGCATTTAACTTGCAAATCACATAGGTTGTACCTTATGCAGTTATGCAAATAGAAATTAGGAATAGGAAAATAATTTCTGTTTTTGCAGTGTTATCAAATGGTAGTAAAATGAAACATCATGTAATATATAACATCACTACATGCATTAGCTAACCTATAGAGACAGCATCTTCTTGGGAAGGCATGAGTTGATTGTTTATACTTGTACTGAATCTTAAAGGCACTGTGCAAAAGTCTTAAGACACATATATATACCTAGGATGCCTGAGACTTTTCTACAGTACCGTGGTAATTTTATGAATTGCACAGTACCACTGCCACACCAAAAAAAACAAATTTCATGACATATGTGAGTCATGATAAACCTAATTCCAATGTGGGTCTCTGTTGTGGACTGACGGTGGGAAAGGGACAGGGAGAGGGGAATCATGGTTAAGAAAAGAGGAAAAGAGAAGGGAGGCAGTGGGAAGCAGAAAGACATTCTGTTATGATCAATAAACCATTTGCTTGGAATCAAATGACCTTGCCTGGTGCCTCAGGGCTGGATGTGTCTGCACCTATGTCACCACCCTCCCTGCCCGACAGTTCTTTCCTGCTACCTGTTTCACACACTTCCTGCAGCCCTCTGCCCTCATTACTCTAAGCATTCTTTGCTTCTGCCAGATTCACAAACTTACTCTGTGCTCCACATCAACAATTATAGTATGTAGTGTGCAAATGCCTTAGGCGCTCAACTATATATATGTGCCTTAGACTTCTGCAAAGGGCATGCCCTTTTCTCACTGTTGCCATTGGGTAGGAGGTACAGAAGCCTAAAGGCACACACTCAGCGATTCAGGAACAGCTTCTTCCCCTCTGCCATCCGATTCCTAAATGTACATTGAACCTTGGACGCTACCTCACCTTTCTTTCTTTATCAATCTTCTTTATTAAGTTTCAAATAGATAAACATAACAATGATAGTGATACAAAGAGATCAGGATTACATTAATAATGGTTAATATATACATAAACATACTCCGAGTAAAATGTGTAATCTAAGCCTCCCAATCTCTTAGTAACATGAAAAAGGTTCAAAGAAAAAAAATCCCCCTAAACTAACAAAAAAAAACCAATAAAAACAAAACAAAAGCTGGGCTGCCTTGGTTCATTGGTTAAAATCATTATTTGATTTTATATTTTATATAAAATCTATTTTATAGAGGACTCCGCTCCTCTATACACAAACAAAAAGTTATTAAGAAGGATTCAGAAAAGGTCAGTTTACATCATATGAAAATGTTGAATAAATGGTCTCCAGGTTTCTTCAAATTTAACCAAAGGATCAATAGTGCCATTCCTAATTTTTTCCAAGTTTAAACATGTTATAGTTTGGGAAAACCATTGAAATATAGTAGGGGGATTAGAATCTTTCCATTTAAATACAATGGATCTTCTGGCTATTAATGTAACAAATGCAATCAAACGGCAAGCTGTAGTGGATAATTGACTGGTGTCTATCACTGGTAATCCAAAAATTGGAGTAATAGGATGAGGTTGTAAATCAATATGCAAAACTGCTGAAATAATATCAAAAATATTTTTCCAATATTTTTCTAAAAGAGGCCAAGACCAGAACTTATGTGTCAAGGAAGCTACCTCAGAATTACATCTGTCACAGACAGGATTTATATGGCAATAAAAATGAGCTAATATATATTATATATTTTCTAATATATAATATTTCTATTTTTTGCACAATTTTAATCTATTCATTATATGTATACGGTAATTTATTTATTATTATTTTATTTTGTTGTTCTTCTGTGTTATGTATTGCATTGAACTGCTGCTGCTAAGTTAACAAATTTCACGTAACAGGCTGGTAATAAACCTGATTCTGATTCAGATTCAGTACTATATAAAGGTGAATTTCATACTGTTTAGTATGAGTGACTTGTCTATTTTTCTTTCAAATGTTTTTTTGGCTTGTATGAACATTTATTTTGATTTTGCTCAATTGAGCATTTTGTTTCAAAACACCGTGTCAAGCGGCCTTTCTTCAGTCAATCTTCCTGTTCTCTACATCTCTGTTAACGGTCAGAAACCTTTTAGATTTTTTTTATCTGATTCAACATCTCAGTTCCCCTCCCTTTCTCTAGCTGCTTAGAATAAATCGCCCTGTTGCATCTTGGGACACCTTGTACATTAAGTAGATTCTGAAATTGAAAACAAAATATTAATATTGTTTATTCTACATCTGTTTATACTTTTGTTATGGTTAGCAAAATGCAGAATTTTTTCCCTAGCTATTGGAAGCAAATTATAGTAAGACCTTCTTTGAAAATAAAAACATTCAAGGTAACATACAGGTTAGACAAAGGAGAGCCAGTAAATGTTATTAACTTGGATTGTCAGAAGGCCTTTACAAGATGTTGCACATGAGGTTACTAAAGAAGACAAGATCTAGCATGGATAGAAGATTGGCTGACTGGCAGAAGGTAGAGAGTGGGGCTAAAGGGCTCTTTTCAGAATGGCTCCAATGACCAGTGGAGTTCTGCAGGGTAATCTGCAGGACTACAGCATTTCAATGGATGATCTGGATGAAAGAACTGATAGCGTTATGGCCAAGTTTGCAGACAATACAAAGATAGGTGAAAGGACAGATAGTGGAGTCTGCAGAAGGACATGGGTTGGGAGAGTGGACAAAAAAGATGGAATACAATGAAGGGTTATGTAGTTTGGCAGAAAGAATAACATGCAGAATATTTTCTATATTTTTAGTTTTTCTTTAGAGACAGCACGGTAACAGACACTTGAGGCTGAAAAAGACTGCACTACCCAATTACACCTATGTGACCAATTAGCATACAAACCAGTATATCTTAAGAATGTGGAGAAAGCTGGAAGACCTGGAGGAAACCCATGCATACATGGGGAGGACGTATGAATTCCTTACAAGCTAGCTGTGGAATTGAATCTGAGTCGCTGGTGCTATAATAATGTTAAGCTACGTAAATGCTGTGCTACCTTGCCATCCAATGCAGAGAGAATTCAGAAATTGGAGGGGCAAAGATACTTGAGTCCGAGTTCAGCATTGCCTTAAGATTAATTTGCAAGTTAAATCAGTAATAAAGAAGGCAAATGCAATGTTGGCATTCATTTTGAGATGACTAAAATATAAAAACAAGGATGTGCTACTGATGCTTTTTAAGTTTTGGAATTTGTAATCAATTTTGGGCCCTTTCTCGAAGGAAAGATGTATTGACTCAAGAAATTCCAGAGGTTTACAAGAATGATCCCAGAAATGAAATGCTTAACATATGAGAAGTGTTTAATGGCTTTAAGTCTGTACTTGATGGAGCTCAGAAAGATGAGGTGGGGGATCCCACTGAATAATGAAAGGCCTGGATAGACTGGATGTGAAGAGGACATTTTCTTTAGTAGGAAAGTCTAGGGTCCAAGAGCACAGGCTCAGAATAAATGGATATCTCCGTAATTCTTCAGAAATCCAATTTCTTCAGCTATGAAGGTCAGTTCATTGAGAATATTTAAGAGTTTGATCTTGATTGTTAAAGTGGTTAAAGTTTACGGGGAGAATGCAGGAGATATGGTTAAAAAACAGCCATAATTGAATGGCAAAGCAAACTCGAATGGTCAATTGAAAGACTAAGAGACTGCTACAAGAAACTAAATGGTTGAACTTTAAGAACAATTTCAATTCGTGAGAAAATATACAAGAGACTGCTAATCTCCAACAAATATATTGACAACTGCTAGTTATTTATTAAGAGCATTTGTGCAGATGTGTAACATAATAGAGATAACAGTTAATTATAACAAATGAATTTTGGTTTAATTAGATCTCCTGATTGACAATTTAAAAAATGCTGTTTAGTGTTACAATTATTCAAAGTTGTTATATTCAACTAAGTTAAATCAAATTATAGGCTTAAATGAAAAGAATTTTAATCTCCAATTTGATTACAGAACACATTCTGCACTATTTTGTTCTTTATGAACAAGTGATATTCATAGCTCTTCTTGTAAAGCTGAGAATGAACACACCTTCAAATGATTCTGAAGTCAACTGAAAGTAACTATAGCACTAATGATCAGAAATCAATTTTTCTGCAGTTGCAAATCTTCAGTGTGTTTACTTTTAAAAACTGCTATTCCAGATTTGCATGATCCAAAATGTGGCAAAGTATATTGTGGACTCAATTCCATTTGAGAGACACGACCATGAAAATCAGGTTGACGTTCCTGTTAATTTTACTGGTGCCAACTTTTGGATGAGTAATGTGTGGGTGATCTGTAAGTTTTTGTGTGTGAGAGAAGGTGTTGGTGGTTAAATGGTATTGTTGCTGTTCTTTTCTGCAAGGGTGGGGTGTTGGGGGTTTGATGTTATTGTTTATGGTCTTTTTGCAGGGAGGGGGTTAGGGGTTTGGGGGTTTTGATGTTCTAGCTGCCATTTTTCAATTGGGAAATCTGTTAGTTTTTATGCGAGGGAGGGGTTGGAGTTTGACGTTCTCACCACCATTTTCCTTGTGGATGATCTGTTAGTTTTTATACGAGGGAGGGGGTTGGGGTTTGGACTTTGAAGATCTCGACACCATTTTCTGTATAGATGATCTGTTAGTTTTTATGCAAGGGAGGGGTTGAGGTTTGGAGTTTGATGTTTCAGCTGCCATATTCTGTGTGGGTGATCAGTTAGTTTTTGTGTTTGTAAGTGGGTAGGGAGGTTCGAGATTTGCGAGTTTTGCTTCTTTTTCTTTATCCTGTGTGTGTGTGGGGGGGGGGGGGGAGTGGTCATTGATGCATTGATGTCTTTTTTTTCAACATCTCCCATTTTTTGTATTTCACGGCTATTTGGAGAAGATGAATATCAGAAATAGCAAATGAACTGAATAAATACTTTGCACCAGTCTTTATTGTGGAAAACACCAGCAGCATGCCAGAAATTCGAGAGTATCGGGGGCCGAAGTGAATATAGTTACTTTTACTAAGGAGAGGGTGCTTGGGGTGCTGAAAGGTCTGAAGGTAGATAAATCACCTGGACCAAATGGATTACAGCACAGGATTCTGAAAGAAGTAGCTGAAAAGACTGTGGAGGCAGTGGTAGTGATCTTCCAAGAATCAAAAGATTCTGGAAATGTTCTAGAGGATTGGAACATCGCAAATGTCACCCACTATTTGGATTTTCAGAAGGCCTTTGACAAGGTGCCAAACATGAGACTGTTAAAAGCTCATGGTATTACAGGAAAGATACTAGCAGACAGAAGATTGGCTGACTGATGGAAGGCAAAGAATGGAAATAAAGGGTGCCTTTTCTGGTTGGCTGCCATTGACTAGTGGTATTCTGAAGGGGTCAGAGTTGGGTCTGGTAATTTTTACATTATATATCAAAGATCTGGATTACAAAATTGATAGCTTTGTGGCCAAGTTTGCAGACAATACAAAGGTGGAGAGCAAGTAGAGTTGAGGGACCAGGGATTTTGTAGAAGGACTTGGACAGATTAGGAGAATGGGCAAAGAAATGATAGATAGAATACAATGTAGGGAAGTGTAGGATCATGTACTTTGGTAGAAGGAAGAAAGGTGTAGACGATTTTCTAAATGGGGAGTGAACTCAGCAGTTGGAAGTGCCATGGTAGCATAGTGGTTAGTGCAATGCTATTACAGCTGAGGCATTCCAGAGTTTCGAGTTGAATCCCGTCACCATTCCGTACAGAGTTTCCGTACATCCTCCATATGGAATACGTGGGTTTCCTCCAGGTCCTCCAGTTTCCTCCTAAAGGTCGGGCAGGTTGATTGGTCATTGTACACTGTCCAATGATTAGGATTAGGTTAGGGTTAACCGGGTTTGTCAGGGGTTGCTGGGGCAGCATGACTCGAAGGGTTGGAAGGGTCTACTCCGTGCTGTATCACTAAATAAATAAATAAGCACAATGACACTTGGGAGACTTAGTGCAGGATTTCCTAAAGGTTAACTTGCAGGTTGAGGTGGTAGCAAGGAAAATATATGGAATCCTAGTATTCATTTCTAGAGGACTAGAATATAAAAAAAAATCAAGGATGTAATATTGAGGCTTTATAAGGAATTGGACAGACCATGTTTGGAGTATTATGAGCAGTTTTATGCCTCATATCTAAGAAAGGATGTGCTGGTATTGCAGAGGGTCCAGAGTTTTACAAGAATAATCCCAGGAATAAAAGGGTTAATGTGTGAGGAGCTTCTGATGCCTCTGCCCCTGTACTTGCTGTAATTTAGCAGAATGAGGGGTTGTCATCGAACCCTATCAAATATTGAAAGTCCTAGACAGAATGAATGTGTCGAGGATGTTCCAGTTGTGGGTCTAGGACCAGAGGACACAACCATAGAAGGACATCCCTTTAGAACAGAGATGAGAAGGAACTTCGTTACCCACAGTGTAGTGTATCTGTGGAATTCATTGTCACAGATGGCTGTGGAGGCCAACTCATTGGGTATATTTAAAATGGAGGTTGATAGATACTTAATTATTAAGGGTGTCAAAGGTTATGGGGAGAAGACTGGAGAATGCGATTGAGAGGGAAAATAAATCAGCCATGATGGAATGGCTGGGCCAACTCAATACACTAAATAGCTTAATTCTGCTCCTATGTCATATGGCCTTAACGTAACAAACAAAACATTTTCAGTGAGAAAGAGGTAAACACGTTAGTAACAATTTTCTGACTGTATTAACTGTATAAAATCATTACTGAGGGCAAACTTGATATATATATATATATATATATACACACACACACACCCTGTAGGTAAAAAAAAGGCACAGAAAGGAGAGAGAAAGAGAGAAAGCCAATAATCAAAGTCATTAATTCATGTCAGAAGGAAGTATTGGAATAAAGCCCAATACCCCCTCAGGAATAATCGCCTCAGGATGTTGAATCCTTTCACATGTAAATATTTTCTTTCAGTGGGTTACATCATCTCTTGTACAATTAATTAGGGATGATAGAAATGTTACTCATGCAGTCAATGGTTTTATAGAATCAGGGGGTTGTACAACAGAGAATCAGGCCCTTCACTCCTGTATCTATGCTGACCATGATGCTAACTATATTAATTCCACCTGACCGCTTTATTTCTATATCTCTCTCTATGCACTACTTATTCAATTATCTGTCCAGGTGCCTTTTGAGTCTATTCACTTTCTTTAAGAGTTATCCGAACTCACAGAATCATGGAATTTACATGTCAGCACCATGTATCTCGGGAAAAGGTAATTTAGTCTATTATGCCTTGTTACGAATGTGCCACAACTCTGAGGGGCTGAAGGGTGCAAAATAGCCCCCTCCTTTTTGAGAATCACAAGATCACTCTTAAGTCAGCTCAGGAGACCCAGGAAATGAGAGAAAGACATGCAGAATCCACAAAGAGTTTGGAATGTGTCCTGGCCTCCAAAAGGCGGAACCATTGATACCGGCTTCGATGCATCGTACAGGATTCAATTGTGTATTGAATCCTGTACGATGCATCGAAGCCTGCAGGCAATGAACCGGTGGGTGGAGCAATTGCATCATCCCAACCTGATTGACGTCTGAAACCCTGTGAGTCAGGATAAAAGAGGGTCTGTGGGAACAGCCTCTCAGACGCACCAGAAGAAACGCTAGAACCCCTGTAAAAGCGTAATAGCAAAAGCCGGTGGAAACAGCCCACGTGCGTCCTTTTCCATTTACCTCGGAATTGGTGGGTCTTGCCATAGAAGAATGGTTTTAGCTAACAACAAAGGAAAATTCAGCCCCACCGACTCTCGAAGGATTGACCTCATAAAAGGAATGGGCAAGTTTAACTCTCTCTCTTGACTCCAACCAAAGGCTGCAGCCTACAGCTTAAATGAACTAAAGTGACTTTTATATTTCCATCGGACAATACATTATCCCCTAGACAACGATAGAGCTATTTCTTATTGATTATTATTATACCCGCGCTTTTAGATTTAGTATTGATGACGTATATTATCTGTGTGTTTGCATTGATATTATTTTTGTGTATTTTATCAATAAATACTGTTAAAAATAGTACCATCAGACTTCAATGGACCTCTCTATCTTTGCTGGTAAGTGACCCAGTTACGGGGTACGTAACAGGCTCTACTGGTGTTTTCAGATTTCTGAATAATCCCAGTTTCCCAATACCTGTAAATAAACTGGGCAAAAGCAGTGATAATGGAATATTGCAATGTCAAAATTTGAAAACCTTTCAAATGAGGGTTTAATCTTCACATTCAGGTGAACATTAAAATACTATAGTGCTATTTGAGGAATGGTAGGGATAGTGGCGAGTTGTAGTTTCATCAGCTTCATGTATCCCTTAACAAATGCCTCAAACTGATGGTCTGGTTACTTCTTCCTTGCTGTATAGAATCATGGCTATAAAACACAGAAAAAGACCCTTTGATTCAACTGGTCTATGCCAACAAAGATCCCCAGCCTAGAAAATTCCATTTTCCAGCATTTGGCCCAAAATTAGTCCATATACCTGTCCAAATGCCTTTCAAATATTGTTATTGTACCTGCCTTATCACTTCCTCAGGCAGCACATTCCACATACATACCACCCTTCAGGTTACAAATTTGCTCTTCAAGTTCATATTAATTTTTTTCTCTCTCATCTTCAACCTATACCCTCTAGTTCTTGTTTCCTAAGCCCCAGGAAAAAGACCAAGTGCGTTCACTCTATGCCCCTCATGATGTTAAACACATTTATAAAACCATCTTTCAGTCTCCTACACTCCAACAAATGAACTCCTAGCCTCTCCAACCTCTCTCGATAATTCAGTCTCTCAAGTCCTGGCATCATCCTTGTAATTCCTTTCTGTATTCTTTTCAGTTAAGTAACATCTTTTCAAAACCAGTGTCCAGTACAACTGCACCATGACCTCCCAATTTCCTGACTTATGAAAATCAGTGTGCGAAAAACTTTCTTTACCACCCTATCTGCCTGTGAATCTACTGTCAGCGAATCATGTAGTAGTGCTCCAAGGTACCTCTGTACCACAACACTCCCAAGGGGTCTGCCATTCACTGAGAAAGTCAAACCAGGATTTGACTTGCCAAAATGCAATACCTCACACTTACCTGAATTAAACTCCATTTTTCCACAGCCCACTTACTCAGCTGATCAAGAAACACTGTTACTTTTGATAGCCTTCTTCAATGCCCTATGTTAACTTTATTGTCAAAAATCCATTCGCATGCCCTCTGCTAACTCTTACAGCCTTATTTACATCCTTCCTGTAGGTCGGTGACCAAAACTGCACAATATTCCAAATCAGGCCTCAGCCACATTTCATACAACTTTAACATAACATCCCATCTCTTTACACAATACTTTGATTTATAAAGGACACATCATCAAATAATTCAATTGAATTCTGAAGACATGTTCTCCCACGCACACATTCATGCTGACTTGCCCATGCTGACTTGTCTTCCCAGATGCACGTTTATTTTACTTTCACAAGACTGGATCCTGTCCACTAACTGACTCGGCACATATGTTCAAATAATAGTTGTCAGGTTTTTTTGTTTTTCTTTGCCACCCTTCTTAAATAAAAGCACAACATTCGTTCCCCTTCATTGTACTGGCAGCTCACCTCACCAAGCAGTGCAAAGATTAAACAAGTTCCAGGAAGCTACCAATCTGTGTTTTAAAAAAAACTTGCCTCACACATCTTCTTTGAACTTAAACCTATGCCCTCTCATATTTCACCTTTTCACTTTACTCAAAATATAGCCTAACCACATTTTTTACAGCAGCTTCATAATTTCCCAAAGGTGAGCATGCCATATGCCTTCATTGCCAAATGGTGTTGCCATTTTCAGGAGCTGTGGAATTCCTTGTCGCAGACAGCTGTTGAGGCCAAATCATCGACTATTTTAAAATGGAGGTTGATAGATTCTTGATCAGTAAGGATGTCAAAGGTTATGGAGAGAAGGTAGGAGAATAGGGTTGAAAGAGAAAACAAATTAGCCATGATGGAATGCAGAGCAGACCCGATGGATTGAATAGCTTGGTTTTGCTCCTATGTCTTATGGTCTTTTCATGTGGCTTCCAAGGTGAAGCAGTGATTTTTGACTTTGTGCTTTTGCTCTGAATAAGTGACAGAAAATCAGCACTCCTGGTTTTTATTTTCTTTTACTATTAGAGTTTTATACTCTCTCCAAGTAAATTTCAGGCAGATACTCCCAAAGAAGTTAGGCCAGAAATGGAAGGTCAAATGATAATGGAAGGAAAGAATTTATTTGAGATTGTTTGGATCTGTGTGAAATGGACTGTTCAGCACTTATTACTCATTGCTAATTACCATTAAATTACTAGGGTTCTTCTGGTGAAATTACTCCAACCATGCTCTTGGATAGGATTCTTCAGGATTAAACGCTAATGACAATGAAGAAATAATATACTTACAAGTCCCAATAGTGTGTAGCTTGAAGAGAAATATACAGGTAGCAACATTTCTATGGCAAAGTGTTTGACAAGGTCCCTCCTGGTACGTTGGTCCAGATGATAAATCACATGCGATCCAATGTGAGTTGGATACACAGTAGTCTGGATTATAGGAGACAGATAGTGGTGTGAAGTGTAGTATTTTTCTGAGTAATAGTCTGTGATTGCTGTGTTTTTGTTTATATATAAATGAATTGGATGAAAATGTAAGTGGTTTGATTAGAAAGTTTGCGGAAAGTCCATCCAATGGCTAGAGAAATTCCTTGTCATCTCTGATCTAAAGAGGTATCCTTCTGTTCTGAGCCTGTGCCTTCTGGTCCTAGACTCTCCCATTATTAGAAACATCCACTCCACATCCACAGAAAATGACTGATAAAATAAGGATATAATAAAATTGATAGGATGCAGAACTAGGCTGAGAAGTGGCAGATGGAGTTCAACACAGATAAGTGTGAAGTGCTTCATTTTGGTAGGTCAGATTTGAGGAAAGAATATAATATTAATGGAAAGATGCTTATCAGTGTGGAGGAACAGTGAAATCTTTGGAACTATGTCCATTGGACATTCAAAGTTGCTGCACAGGTTTAATGTTGTTAAGAAGGAGTATGATGTGTTGGCCTTCATCAACAGTGGGATTGAGTTCAAGAACCGTGAGGTAATGCTACAGGTATATAAGACATTAGAGCCCACTTGGAGTTCTGTGTTCAGTTCTGGTCACCTCATTACAGAAAGGATCTGCACACTATAGAGAAAGTGCAGAGGAGATTTACAAGAATGTTCACTGGATTGGAGAGCATGCCTTACATTGAGTAAACTTGGTCTTTTCTCCTTGGAGCGATGGAGGATGAGAGGTGACCTGATAGAGATGTATAAGATGATAAGAGACATTGATCATGTGGATAGCCAGAGGCTTTTTCCTAGGGCTGAAATGGCTAACATGAGGAGGCATAGTTTTATGGTACTTGGAAGTAGGTCCAAGGGGGATGTTAGAGGATGGTGGGTGCGTGGAATGCACTGCCAGCGAAGATGGTAGTAGTGGATGCAATAAGGTCTTTTAAGAGCCTCTTAGATAACAACATGGAGCTTAGAAAAATAGAGGGCCATGCAGTAGGGAAATTCTAGGCAGCCTCTAGAGTAGGTTTCATGATTGGCACAACATTCAGGGCCGAAGGGACTGTAATGTGCTGTAGATTTTCTACGTTCTAAAAATTTAAATACTGCAAAAGCTTAGGTCACTACATTGAAGGCACTGCCCATTTGAAGAACCAGCACAGTTAGTCACAGATTCTTTGAAGAAATAATGATAGTAAAAAACAACATAATTGTACTGTGCAGTTGGGCATAATCATAAATTACAGTTTTGGATAAGTTAATAAATTCCTTAATAGATTAATTTACAGAACAGATCTAGATTACATTTAAGTTCCCCTTGAGAAAAGTGTACTGATAAAAAAAACAGCCTGGTCTTAAAAATTAAACACAAGTGGCCTACTGATTGCAAAATACATGTGGTCAAAACCTGATCCTGGTGTGGTATGAATGTTGCTTGCCACTTACCAGCTTTTGCTTGACTACACTGCCAATAACACCCTCCACTTTGACTGAAAGTAGACATGTTACTACAAATTGGATTGAGGTTGAAGCTGCATTTTTTCAGCACCATGCAGCTTAATATCTATTTAACTTAGCATCATTCCATGTGAAATTGCATCAACTTGAAAGGTGGACTTGGTACTTGTGGATGTGATCCGCATTAGATATTCCAGCCAGGTTCCTGAATCAAATTAATTGTCAATGCAGATTCATAAATCAAATGTTTGAAAACTGAGGAATACCTGTGATTGCTAAACAATTTTTGTATACTTGAATTACATTTTTATTTATTGAGATACAGCACAGAATAAACCATTCTGGCCCTTCAAGGCAAGCCCAAATTTAATCCTAGTCTAATCACGGGACAATGACTAATTAACCTACCAAATGGTAGGTCTATGGACTGTGAGAGGAAACCAGGGCACCCGGAGGAAATCCAAACGGTCATGAGCAGAAAATACAAACTCTTTACAGGCAGTGGTGGGAATTGAACCTGGACCTCCTGTACTATAAACTGTTGTGTTAACCACTATGCTACCATACTGCCCAACATTTTCATAATTTTTTTGAGGGACTCAATTTGGTACTGGCATAAAAATGACCAAGTCAAAAAAACTAAAAGGTGTGATCTCATGAAGATGAAATTTTCATCTATTAGATAAAATTGATTTGTCCTGCTTTTTGTAGATATAGTTCCAAGGGAAGAGTGCTGTAATGGAGCACTTTGACTAAAGGCACAATTAGTTCTATGCATCCGTCATCTTTTACTTCTTTGACCTTTCATTAAATCCAGTGTATCCATGTCTTTCACAGAGAGTGAATCAAATATGATGAAAATTAGCTTCTTTAATGGTGAAAATCTGAATCAGATTTATTATTACTGACTTTTATGATGGGAACTTTGTTGTTTTGCAACAGCAGCTTCAAAGACATAAAATTACAATAAATTGCAAAAAATAAATAAATAGTGCAACAAAAAAAGGAGTAACCAGGCAGGAAGGAAGTTGTTCCTTAATCACTGAACGTGGGCCTTCAGGCTCCTGTATCTCCTCCGCAATGGCAGTAGCATAAAGAGGGCATGTTCCAGATGGTGAGGGTCCTTAGTGATGTATGTCATCTGTCATGTTCTTGAGTAACCACAATGTCCTCGATAGTGGAGGGGGTTCTGCCCGTGATGCAGCCGGCTGTCTATAACCCTCTTGTGATCCTATGCACTGGAGTCTCCGCGAGAGTCAGAATGCTCTCCACCATACTATACATCATTGGAAATCTTAACTGAATCTCTTCAAACACCTAATGATGATGCTGCAGTTATTAGATGGATATTTCTCTACCAAAGGTGTTTCCCTCTGCCAGCCAGCAAGTCACCCTCAGGCAAGGTGTAGCACCTGCTTAGCACCCCCCACCTCCCACCGATCGGGGTTATGTGAAGCCATGGGAGCAGGTGGTGGATGGTCATATGAGCAGCTGATGCATATCACAAGTCTTGATTATGCAACCACTGATACCAGCAAGACAATCTCTGAAGAGTACTGATAATGGTTGGGGTCACAGTCTTGTAAAGATACTTCCCAGAAGGCAATGGCAAACCACTTCTGTAGAAAAACATGCCAAGACCAATCATGGTCATGCAAAGACCATCATCACCCATGTCATATGGCACATGACAAACAAATGATTTCAGCTAAATGTCTGGTCAATGATCCCAGCCTGTTAACAGGTGTTGGATTTGGCAACTGCAGTATCACTGAATGCGTATAAGCAATGGAAAGACATTGGATATGGTTATTGCTTAGCTCTTTTGTGGCACAAATATGGCTGAATTGAATAACCAAATGGTAAAGGCCCTTAGTGATGGATGCCTCCTAGGAGAAGGTGCTGCCAGGACTAGAGCACCCGAGTCACAGGGAGAATTGGCCACATTGGATCTTTATTTCTTGGGAGTGCAGGAGAATGAGATGTAACCTTGTAAAAGTTTATCAAATCATGAGAGGTGTGGATAAGTTGGAGAGTAATGGCCATTTCCCAGGGCTAGTGGGTCCAAAACAAGATGGCATAAATACAAGATAAGAGGGAAGAGATTTAAAGGAGATCTGAATTTTAACTTCATTACATAGAGGGTAGTCAGTGCCTGGAATGTTCTGCCAGTGGCCTCCACCCCTGGCAGTTAACTGACATCACACAGTACATAATCTCTATGTCCAAGTACATCAAGGCTTGGAAATAGTGACATTCCTTCATCTTGACTGCATTTAAATATTGCAACACCTTTCTGAGCAAAATTGTGGGGCATATTCAACAACCCCAGTTCAGTAGTTCAAGGCAATGCCCGACAACTTTAACATTGTCACTGAAAAAAATACAGTTTGTTTTAAATTCGATTTTACTTGATGATCCACTGGTGAGATTCCTGGTCAAGTGGGTAGCTTTGACCTGAAAGGTGTCAGTCTTTGAACATTGCTGCAGCTCCAAGCATTCTGAGAAGTAAAAAAAATATTTAATCAAGTCACATTCATACTACATAAAGGCTAAACAATATCTATCTTTAATAAGGCAGTTTCACACCAATTCTGGCCAAATTAAGGATTGTGACATTACAAAATGGCCATATTGCCAGTCTGTCTGATTGAAATACGTGCCTTCATAAACTTCTTACACCCTCACACACGTAAAGGAGGGAGGAGACTCCTCCGAGGAGTTATTTGCTCAGATTGCTGAATTGTGACTCCAGCACAACCGGCGGCGAAGCGGGGAGCCTCCGCGCCCCCCGAGCGGCCGGTTTTCCGTCGTCCTTCCGCCGCCGGCCAGGCGTGGTGACGCGCGCCCGTCACGTGAACGATTCGCGCTCGTACCGTTTAAATAACCGTGGTGCCAGTGCCGGCGCCAGCAGACGGCGTGGTGGACGGAGCAGTGACTGGTATGAGGAGGGGGGAGCGCGGATGGGGATGAGGAGGGGGGAGCGCGGATGGGGATGAGGAGGGGGGAGCGCGGATGGGGATGAGGAGGGGGGAGCGCGGCTGGGGGCTCTGGGGCTCTGGGGCTCTGGGGCTCTGGGGCTCTGGGGCTCTGGGGCTCGGGGGCTCGGGCTGGGGCCGGCGCCGTGACACGAGGGGACAGGCGCCCCTGGGCTTCAAGTGGGTAGCACCGAGCGCATCCCGACCTCAAGCCGGGTTCATTTTGCAATTGGGCCGGGCTCGGCCACCGCCTTTGCCTGTTGCCTGAAAGGGTATTGCCGACTCGGGCATCTTGCATCCTCAGCCGCCGCCATCGCCTTGGAACGATTTGGCAGCCGCCCTCTGCGATTAGTGGGCCAAGCACAGGTAGATCTGTGCGTTGTGCCCAAGGAAAGTTAATCGCCTTCGCTTTCCGCTGCAGAGCGAGGGTTACGTGGCAGACCTGCCACGCACCTTCTGAAGAAAATCACGTTTCCCTACTTCTTGTGGGCATTGTTTCTAACTGAGCTGCGGAGGTATTTTTTTAATTGTTGAGGTTGATGTTAATCGCAGTTACTTAGGAAAAAATGTCAAAAGGGCACAATTGCACTCTGACTTGTATATTTGTGCGGATAGCATCTAACATTCATGAGTACGAATTTAAGCCGTTCATTGGTCCGCATGGCTCCGGCCTCCCAGCTGTTAAATAACTAAAAATACTTGTACTGGCAAGACTTGTTACCCGTCCTAGGATTGATTTTCCCCCCGGCCCCCCCGACTCAATTACATGCAGTCTAATTATGTATTGAAGTATTTTCAATGCTAATATTCAAATATTTCAAATGCTTATAAATAAATCTATTTCAAATATTTATAAATGCATTGATCTCGTCTGGTTAGTCACAGTTGTATGTTGTGCATTTCAATATCATATTGTTGAGCTGAAGAGTTAAAATATAGAACATTGTACATTACCTCATAGTACTAGCCATGATATTTAAACTACAGTACTCTTAAGATCAATCTAAAGCTGCTCACCATTTTTTTTCCAATCATTCATCTAGCCATAGGATACCATGGTGCAGAAATGGGCACTTCAGCCTATGCCAAGCTATTAAACTGTCTAGTCACATCAACCTGCACCTGGACCACTGCCCTCCGTACCTCTCCCATCGATATACCTGTTCAAATTTCAGTTAAAATGTTGAGATCAGCCAGTCCAGCTCCTGTAGCAAGCTTTGATAGTCTTTCTTGGTGTCCACTATACCCCCAATCTGGGTGTCAACTGCAGATTTACTGATCCTGTTTACCACATTATCATCCAAATTGTTGCTATAAATGACAAGTGACAACAAACCCAGCACTGACCCTTACAGCACATTGCTAGTCACAAGCCTCCAGTCAAAGAAGTACACATCTGCAAGATGATTCCAGGAGACAGGCAGTGTGCAGGAACTTTGTGGTGAGGAGTCTGTGGGACTGGGCACAAGCCAATGTCCAACACCATTTCACCAATTCAAAGCTTCATTTGTTTGCTAATTAAAGTGACAAGTGAAATTGAGACTTGAGGTCAATGCAGAGGGTGAATGCCAGCTGCCTGCCTTTTTATCACTGGGCAGTCACTCTGCTGCCTGAGAGGGGAGACTGCCAGACTGCCTTTTGATTGCTGGTGGGATGGCTTGCTGCTGCAGAGGGAAAGACCTGCCACTGTTTCTGGAGAATGTTACCCATGTTTTCTGTGTTTTGGATGTGGCCTTGGACTAGAGATGACTTTTTCCAGTCTTGCAGTTTTTATATCATGTGTTTTTTTTGTGTGCAGGGGAGGGGGATTTGGGGGTCAATGTGACTACTGTTTTTGTTTTTTTTTGTGGGGAGGAGGGATTTGGGAGCGGATTATCATGTTGCGGTTCTTTCTTGGTTTTGTGGCTATTTCAGAGTTGTATACTTTGATAATAAATGGGCCTGAGACCTATTACTCTGGTTCCCATCCCTTTGTTAAACCAGTTAAAATCCTCCCTAGTAGCTCTAGCAAACTTGCTCAGAAGCATATTGGTACTCTTCAATTTCAGGTGTAACCTGCCCATTTTGTACAGTCATATCTTAGTCAAAAGAGATCCTAAGCATCCACATATCTGTCATGTATTCATCTGCTAAATCATCCTATTCCCCTCACTGGACATGGCACAGACAGCAATTCAGAGATTATTACCTCTGAGGTCCTGGTCTTTGTGATTTTGATAAACGAGAAAGTGTAAGGTTAAGTTTTCAGACACAAAAGTGGTGGTGTTATGGATCGTGTAGAAGGTTACATTGGGACATAGATACGATACGATGCAGTGCTGAGCTGAGAAGTGGCTAATGAAGTTCAATCTGAAAAAGTGAAGTGATTCACTTTGGAAGTTTGAATTTGAAGACCGAATACAGAGTTAGTAACAAGATACTTAACAGTAGAGAAACAGGGTCCACATTCATAGATCCCACAAAGTTGCTGTGCACATGGTTACGGTGGTTAAGAAGGTGTATGGTGTTGTTGGCCTTCATTAATCAAAGGATTGAGCTCAAGAACCATAAGATAATGTTGCAGCTCTATAAAACTCTACTCAGACCACATTTGGAATATAGTGTTCAGTCTGGGTCTTTGGAGGAAGGATGTGGGAACTTCAGAGAGGGCTTTTCTCTCTGGAGTATCGGAGCATGAGTGGTGATTTGACAGAAGTGCACGAGGTTATAAGAGGCATAGAGATTCAGCCAGAGATTTTTTTTCCCTCAGGGCATATATGGCTAATCTGAATGGGCCTGACTTAATGATGTTTGGAGGAAAGTGTAGGTGGTATTTTTAGAGATTTTTTTTTAATACACCTAAAGTGGTAGGTGCATACAGTGTGCTGTCGGGTGGTGGTAGAGGCAGATACATTGGGGACATTCAAGGGACTCCTTGGATAGGGATTTGGCTGAAAATAGAGGACTATATGGGAGGGAAGAGTTAGATTGATCTTATGGAATAGGTGAGCACAAATACAATGTTGCACTATGCCAGTAAGACCAAAGAACTGATGTAAACTTCAGAAAAGGTAAAATGAGGGAACACACACCAGTCTCTGAGGGAGCAGAAGTAGAAAGGATGAGCAATTTCAAGTTCCTGAGTGTCATTATTTCTGAGAATCCAACCTGGACCAAACATATCAATGCAGTTACAAATAAGGCATAGCAGTGGCTATATTCTGAGCTTGAGGAGATTTGGTATGTCATCAAATACACTTGCGAATTTTGACCTACTGTGGAGAGCATTCTGACTAGCTGCATCACCATCTGGAATGGGGAGGGAGTGGACTACTGCACAAGAGAATTGTAAACTTGGTCAGCTCTGTCACGGACACTTGCTTGCAAGGTATCAGGATATATTTAAGGAAGGAGCGATGCCTCAAAAAGGTGGCAGCCATCATTAAGGACCCTCATTACCAAAGTCATGCCTTGTTCTCATTGCTACCATCAGGACCGAGGTCCAGAAGCAAGAAGGCACACACTCAAATGATTCAGGAATAGCTTCCCCTCCCATCTGATTTCTGAATGGACATTGAACCCATGAACACTGCCTCACAACTTTTTTACTTTGGTTTTTGCAGTATTTCTTTAGCTATTTAATATAGATATACTTACTGCAATTCAGTTTTCTCTATTATGCATTGCACTGTACTGCTGCCACAAGAGGTAAATTTCACAACATATGCCAGTGATATTAAACTAGATTCTGGCAACATCATGGGTCAAAGGGCCTATACCGTGCTGTATTGTTCTATAGTATGTTCTACTGTCTGATTAAGCAAATTATTGTGTAGTTCTCATTTTCAATATTAAGTAGAAACAGGACCTCTAGAGATGATACCAGGAGTTCTAACATCAGAAAGGATGAACTGGCTGGGTCTGCCTAGAAAAGAGATTTAGTGTCTTACAGCTAATATACTACTCTTGTCTGTTTTCTTTTCCATGAATTGCTTAAAATTTAACAAATAATTAACTTTTTTTGTCATGCAGATGATGTTGTCCCGATTCTCCCGTTACATAAATTCCAGTGCTTCAGTTTTGAAGCAAAGAATCAAGACGTATTCTAGTGCCATAGAAACTTCATTAAAAACTGAGAAGTCAATCACTTCTGAAGAAGTTTTTGCTCGTGAAGAAAAATATGGTGCCCATAATTATCAGCCCGTCCCTGTTGCTTTGGCTAGAGGGGAAGGTAAGCATTCCAAATACTAGATCCTAAACTAAATGGCTGATTTATATCAATGTATAAATTGAATGAATCTATAAAGTTTGAGTTAAATACAATTATACATTAAATTGATGGTTAAAGTGGATTTAATCAAAAGGAAACACTACTGTAGGGATATTCTGATTCAATAATTTGTTGCAAGATCTCATTGGATGCAATTTTACTTAGTTAATCATGATAGCCCAAAAATGCCACGATGTTCCTCCTGCATGCACTTACAAATTTTGTATTTTTCATCCTTTTTGTATTTATTGCTGTGTATCAAGAATTCTGCCAGGTTCTTGTGAAAATTTCTTGTTTTAAACTTCAAGATTGTCACCTCTCCTGAAGCTTTGCAATGTAATTTCTAGAACTCCTCTACTGTGTAGTTAACTTGTGCACAGCCATAAAATCTTTTGCTAGATATTCACCGCAAAACTAGAATTGACATGGTCATAAGTAAAATACTGAACGTTGTATAATATTATGACCTTGGAGTTTCCTCTGATACGTAACAAGCTACTTGGCAGACTATTGGTTCAGACTTGCTGAGCATAATCTTCAATTGTCTCTAGGTTTCTTGGTTTCTTTCTAGCTTTTTAACATTTGTTGAGTGTGGAACTTAATTTTCTTTACATATTTAATAGATCTCCAAATTCTGTGTGCTCCTTTTGTGGCCACTCATTTTCAGGGTCTCCTTGTGTAATTTTCATGCTTTTTCTTTTGCTTTTTAGCTTGATATTATCTGCAAGTTCAGCCAGATTGTATTGAAACGTTATTAGATTTCATTAATTCATCTTGTAATAGAAATGTACAGTGCAGGAGGACTTATCCCTTTAGCCCCTAAAGCTTGTTGCTGAATTGAAAATCTTTTTTAACAGTAAAATAATGGTCTTCAAAAATAATTAAGTCAAAATATTTAATTAAATTGCTTTGATTTTTCAGGTGTTTATGTGTGGGATGTGGAAGGCAGGAGGTACTTTGATTTCCTAAGTGCTTACAGCGCTGTGAATCAGGGACATTGTCATCCAAAGATTATTGCAGCACTTAAATCTCAAGCTGATAAACTGACTCTCACTTCTCGAGCTTTCTATAATGATGTACTGGGAGAATATGAAGAATATGCCACTAAGCTGTTCAACTACAAAAAGCTGTTACCAATGAATACTGGTTAGTGCTTAATAGATTTTTTTATTTCATAGAAAATAGGTGGATTTCCCCAAGTCTAAATTTGTTTCTGGTGTCATCTTCATTTTGCCAGAAAATGGCATCTTAAAAATAATCCACGAAGTAGAAGCTTGTCTCCTGTTCCGTGTTGATCAGCAAAGAATTAAGAACAAATATAATCTTAATTAAATTTCTTTAGCTTTATAATGCATCTGTTGATGCTACAGGTTTTGATGGATTTCAATCTGTCGTACTCTAAAAGTTCGAGATTTCTTTTAATAAATTAACCCATTTAAATGCCTTGCAAATGTTGTGAGGCTTGTAACCCACGGATTCTATTTCATTGCTTGATCTGCAGCAGGCTACTTTATTGAATGGTTCAAAGAGAAAATTCAGATTTTGGAAATTAGCTCATCTTTTTACTTGGGAAATTCTGACTGATAGTGCAACACAGCAATGAGACATGTTGTAAACTTGGAATTCCAAACTGTCCCAAATTTGCACACCTTCAATCTTCAATTAAGCCACCAGGAATTGTGTTGAAGACCTTTGATTCATTCAGTTTCTTGCTGCTGTTTGCAGTAATTTGAGTAGTGGCCTGGTTTTACAGTTCATTGCAAGATGCACAATACTACGTATGGTGTTTCTCAAATATGTACTTGAACATATTTCAAATCGGCCATAAAATGTTCTGGAATTGCTTTAAAAGGAAAGCAAATTATCTCAGACACTCATTGTTCATTAATTCAGTTAGATTGTTCAAATATATTATACCATTTGACTGTGGTTTACATATTGCTTAGAGGATTAAAATGAGAATTATTTAAGCATTGGACATAACAAATTTTGAACTAGCTGAATTGTTTAAGTTTTCCTTTGGTTGTTATTGTGTGAAGGTCCTTGACCTGCCAATATTGAACTATGGATTTTGTTTGCTGATTCATATCAACTTGCTGAAGTTCATAGTATATACTGGATTTGTGTATTTTATTACTCCAGTAAACTCTTTGTTAGTGATTTCTGATAAAGGTCCAGAATCTTTAATGCCTATATTTATGATAGTATGAAAATGATGCAGCGTCATTATGTAAAAGGAAATGTATGCAAGCTCCTGAGACTAATGTGGGGAGAAGCTAGAAGTTGTCTTCAACTTCCTCTATGAAACTTCAACTGATAATTCATTTACCTTGGATTGGGAGGAGTGGTTTGGAAGAAGAGGAATGGAGACAAATCAATTCCTATTTAAGATTTAATTGGTTGCTAACATGATTTGCATGGATTCAATGGCAATTCATTAGGGACTTGTTACCCTCTGAGGAGAAGGACATTATGGGATAGTGTAGCAGTTAATGCGATACTGTTGCAGCTCATTCCAATCGGGAGTTCAAATTCCGGCACCATTTGTAAGGAGTCTGTACATCCTCCTCTTGGAATGTGTGGGTTTTCCTCAGGTGTTTTGGTTTTCTCCCACAGTCCAAAGACATACCAGGTAACTTAATTGGTCATTGTAAATTGTCCAGTGATAAGCTTAGGGTTAATCAGGTTTGTTGGGGATTGCTGGAGAGATGATGCTTGAAGGATCTGCTCCACGCTGTATTGCTAAATTATTAAAATAAAAAAGAGCATCCACCAGATTGGGAAGAGATCATAAACATGGAAGATTCTCCAGATGCTGGAAATCTTGAGCAACATCCACAGTGCTGAAGCAGCTAGCAAGTTGGGCTTGAAATTTGGCAATTTTATTTTTTATTCAATCATTTTCTAGTTGTTGCACTTTAGTTTCTCTTGTTTACCATAGTAATGTAATTTGTGCTTAAATTGGCATTTTTGATAATTGTTTTGAAAATTTGATTTATTCTAAGAAATCAACTTATACATTTTGCTTTAGGTGTAGAAGGAGGAGAAACTGCGTGCAAATTAGCCCGCAAGTGGGCATATGAAGTTAAAGGAATTCCTAAATATAAAGCAAAGATCCTTTTTGCAGGTAAGATTTAAATTAAAATCCATGTAATGTACATTAACTTAGAGGAATGTAATTGTTATTTAATCATTATTCAGATCTCAAAGGCCTGTACGAAATTGTAGGGGCTGTGTAAACTTAATACTTGGCGTCTAGAAATTAAGTTTCATGGGATTTGGTTCTCAAATCAGCATCATGATACAAATATTTTCATTTTTATTTTATTTACATGTTTGATTCCTATACAGAGAAACTCCTTTAAACTCCTTTTCCCCTTTTCTTCAGCTGGTAATTTTTGGGGCAGGACTATTTCTGCGATTTCCAGTTCAACAGACCCCAGTAGTTATGAAGGATTTGGCCCATTTATACCTGGGTTTGAAATTGTTCCGTACAATGATCTACCAGCAATAGAGGTATTGAAAACATTTAAATTGTTTTGATTCAGTTAATATTTTGTTTGATTTGGTTTAAAATTACTGTTAATTAATTCTAGCTCTTTTTTTAGCGTGCATTCCAGGACCCTCATATGGCAGCCTTTATGGTGGAGCCAATCCAGGGTGAAGCTGGTGTTGTAGTTCCAGACCAAGGTTATCTTCAAGGAGTGAGAGAATTATGTACAAAATATAATGTGAGTTATAAGAGGTTGTATACTAGTTTAAAAGTCTACTGAGTTCGAACAGGAAGGACTTTTTAATTTTTTTTTATTTTTTATTTTTTTTATCTAATAAGTAATAAAGAAAAAAGAGAAAAAGAAAAAATGGAAGAAAAAAGGGCTGTTTATAATATCTCACAAAAATACAAAATCATCAGTGTAGTCAACTCCGATCCTCTCAACATATATAAAATCGAAACTGGAAAAACAAATGGGCTTGGAACAGGGTCATATTATATCATATGAAAATATTGAATAAATGGTCTCCATATCTTTTCAAATTTAATAGAAGTATCAAATACAACACTTCTAATTTTTTCTAAATTTAGACATAACATAGTTTGAGACAACCAATGAAATACGGTAGGAGGATTAATTTCTTTCCAATTCAACAAAATAGACCTTCTAGCCATTAATGTAAGAAATGCAATCATTCGGAAGAGGATAAATGGAGTGAGTCCATCATTGGTAGACCAAAGATTGCAGTAATAGGATGTGGTTGTAAATCAATGTTCAATACAGCAGAAATAATATCAAAAATATCTTTCCAATATTTTTTCAAAAGCGGACACGACCAGAACATAGGAGTTAAAGACGCTATCTCAGAATGACATCTGTCACAAATAGGATTTATATAGGAATAAAAACGAGCCAATTTATCCTTGGACATATGAGCCCTGTGCACAACTTTAAACTGTATTAATGAATGTTTAGCACATATAGATGATGTATTAACTAATTGAAGAATTTTATCCTAATTCTCAATAGGGATAGTAAGGTTAAGTTCTCTTTCCCAATCATTTTTAGACTTATAAAAGGGCTCTGAACCTACCTTCATAATTATATTATAAAGTTTTGATATTAGCCCTTTCTGAAAAGGATTAGTTCAAACAAATTCTCCAAAATACCTGAAGACACAAAATTTGGAAAAGTAGGAAGTACAGTATTTAAGAAATTCCTAATCTGTAAATATCTTTAAAAAAATCTAGGCAAATTATATTTATTAAATAATTGCTCAAAAGACATAAAACTATTATCCAAAAATAAATTGGAAAATCGTAGTAATCCTTTAGTCTTTCAAGCTGAATAAACTTGGTCTATAATAGGAGGATAAAAAAAGCAATTGGATACAATAGGAATATTTAAAACAAACTGAGTCAACCCAAAAAATTTCCGAAATTGAAACCATATACATAAAGTATGTTTAACTATCAGGTTATCAATTTGTTTTGGCAATTTAGAAAGAGCAAAAGGAAGAGAAGTCCCTAAAATAGAACCCAATGCAAAACCTTGTACAGATTTAATTTCCAGGTTCACCCAATGAGGGCTAAAAGATATATCCCAATCCTTTAACCAACATATCAAATATCTGATATTAACTGCCCAATAATAAAATCTAAAATTAGGCAATGCCAATCCACCTTACTTCCTTGCCTTCTGTAAATAAATTTTACCTAACCTAGGATTTTTTTTCTGCCATATATGAGGAAATTTTTGAATCAACATTAGCAAAAAAATTTCGGAATAAAAATAGGTACCGCTTGAACTATATATAAAAACTTGGGTAAAATAACCATCTTAATAGCATTAATCCGACCTATCAGATAAAGATAGTGGTGACCACTTAGTAAACAAACGTTTAATCTGATCGATTAAGTGTAAAAAATTAACCTTAAATAAGTCTTTAGTTTTTTGTGAGGAAGGACTTTTAATTTGATTGTGATTGAATAGGTGCTATTCATTGCGGATGAAGTGCAAACTGGACTGGCTAGAACTGGTCGTAGACTGGCATGTGATCATGAAGATGTTAAGCCAGATATCGTTGTTCTTGGAAAAGCGCTCTCTGGAGGAGTGTATCCTGTGAGTAATGTCTTGCATGGCTTCTAGATCTGTTTCCTGTCACGAGTGGGCAAAGTTAAGAGTTTAAGAAAGATGAGACATTGAAGTCTGTTGATATAGTTTATCCACTTGAACAACTATTGAGAAATTTTTAGAATCTTTGATGGTGTCTGAGTTCCCTAAATTCAGTTGACTTTGAGAGGGGCAACATGGTAATTTGACCATATGATTTTTTTTTTCTGAAGTGTGATTAAGTAGACTGTCCAAGATTTAACATTTATGATGAGTTCCAGAAAGCAATCATTGGTCTTTCATAAAAGATTGTGATCTAAAGTTAGTTTGTTATATTGAAGGCAAATTAATGATACAAATGGAATGAAGGACAGTAAAGATAATTTACTTAAAGAATTTTGGCCAGATGTGAATCTGAGCTACGAACCATTCACTGTTTATGAACTTTGGTAGCTGAAAATTTGTATTGATTTTGATCATGTTTATAATAAAAGTTCCTTTTAAGAAAGATGTAGCTGGTAATTTCAAACTAATAATTTCCTTTGCAGGTTTCAGCTGTTCTATGTGATGATGAAATTATGTTGACCATCAAACCAGGTCAGCATGGGTCTACATATGGTGGCAATCCATTAGCATGTCGTGTTGCTATTGCTGCTTTAGAGGTATGTCCAAGAAATGAAGACTGCGGTCAGTTACAGCATAAGTTTTAAAATCAATGCAGGTCCAATTCATGCAGTAACTTCTATTTCCTTTATTTGATTCCTGTAACTTGTTCTGGATAATAGTTCCAGTGAATAAGGATTAAAGAGTCAATTATATTGTAAATTTAACTAGTCTATATTATGACCAATTGGCCCACTGTTCCTAACAAAGAGCTAACTCGGTATTTGATTCCTAATCCAGTTTGTCATAGCTCTTGACATCTAAGCCCTTTTTTGAATACAGTGAATGATTCTGCCTCTATTGCTCTTTTGGCAAGAAAACCTAATAATTTTGAAAACTGATATCCTGTTTTCAACTGCAATGCCCCCAGTTGCCTGTGCCCCCCCCCACTACCTTCTGTGTTCTAAAATCTGATACAGTAAATGAAAGCTTCCTTGTAGTTTTCAAATTCACAAGATTAAATGCCTAATTTCTTTATGGTTTTAAGTAAATTCTTTGGAGTGCTCACTTAATCATTGTTATTCACAGTATGGTTAGCATATTTAAAAAAAAAAAACAAAAAACAAAACTCCAGCAATGGAGTGTGCTTAGGCCTTTGGTGCCAGATGACAGTTTTTGGTCTGTTGGAATTTATTACTACTAATAATCCAACACATTTATTCATCTTTGGTTTTACTCTGCATTGTAATGAATTATCCAGTGAATCTCAAGTTAAAAGGGAATGTGGGAGTCATAGTCCTAGTGAGGGGATAGGAAAAGTGGTAAACATCTGAGTCAGTACAGAATCATCTGGTTTTCTGAAAGGTTGGGTGGCATTTATTGGATTTACTATATTTGATAAGATGGCATCTTACCTTCTTTGGCTAATTAGACAATTTTCATTACATGTAATAGAATTAAAAAAAAATGACCGACCAGGGTAATCTTGTAATTTGATATTTTTCTTTTGCTGCATTTCTTTGATTTGAAATACATAGGTCCTTGAAGAAGAAAAATTGGCAGAAAATTCTGAAGAAATGGGAATGTTACTGAGAAGAGAGCTAATGAAATTGCCATCAAATGTTGTGACTGCTGTACGAGGAAAAGGATTATTGAATGCCATTATTATTAGAAACACAGAAGGTACAAAATTTCTGAACTCTCAAATATTGACTTATTACTGTATTGTGTCCTGTGGGGGGAAGAAAATGTTACTCTGCATGATGTTGCATAAAAACTATGTTGGTCACTAATCTACAGCTGCTCTCTTGGTCCTCCAGATCTCTGATCTAATGACCAGTCTAGCTTTTTGCCTATGTTTCACAATGCAACGGTTATTGTTATCTCGCAAACATGAGGAAATCTGCAGATGCTGCAGATTTTGTTCACACAAAATGCTGGTGGAACACAGCAGGCCAGGCAGCATCTCTCGGGAGAAGAGCTGTCGACGTTTCGGGCCGAGACCCTTCGTCAGGACTAACTGAAAGGAAAAATAGTAAGAGATTTGAAAGTAGTGGGGGGGGGGGTGGGAGGGGGAAATGCGAAATGAAAGGAGAAGACCAGAGGGCGTGGGATGCAGGGGGACCTCATTGAAACCTTTTGAATGTTGACAGTACTAGACAGTAGATGTGGAAAGGATGTTTCCTGTGGTGGAGGAGCTTTGGATGAGGGCACAGACTTGGGATAGAGGGACACCCATTTAAAACAGATACGGAGAGATTTCTTTAGTCAGAGGATGGTGAATTTGAGGAATTTATTACCACAGGCAGCTGTGGATTTGGGTGTATTTAAGGCAGAGCTTGTTTCTTCAATGGACTTGGCACCAAAGGTTACGGGGAGAGGCCAGTGAGTGGGGCTGAGAAGGGGGCAAAAAAAGGTCAGCCATGATTGGTGGAGCTGATTCGATGGGCCAAATGGCATAATTCTACTCTTGTGTCTTACGGGCTTATCTTTCAAGAGTCAGAGCTGACATGGTTCTGGAGAACTGGAAAATTACAAATGTCACTCCACTCTTCAAGAAGGGAGGGAAGCAGAAGAAAGGGAATTACAGGCCAATTAACCTGATCTCAGTGGTTGTGAAGATATTGCAGTGGATTGTTAAGGATGTTATTTTGGGGAACTTGAAGGCACATGACAAAATAAGCCAAAATCTGCATGGTTTCCTTGAGGGAAACTTTTACCTGACAGATCTTTTTTTTGGGGGGGGGGGGGAAAGAGATAACAAGCAGGGTAGACAAAGGAGAATTGGTGGATGTTGGTGTACTTGGCTTTTCAGAAGGCCTTTGGCAAGGTACGACACACGAGGCTGCTAAACAAGATGAGAACTCGGGTTATTACAGGAAAGATACTAGCATGGATTGAGCGTTGGCAGGAGGCAGAGTGGAAATCAAGGGATCCTTTTTGGATTGGCTGTCGATGACTAGTAGTGTTCCACAAGAGTCTGTTGGGACTGCTTCTTTTAACATTGTATTTCAACGATTTGGATGATATTGATAGCTTTGTGGTCAGGTTTGTGGATGATACAAAGCTGGGTGGAGGGGAAGGTAGTGTTGAGGAAACAAAGCTGCAGAAGGACTTAAGCGGATTGGGAGAATGGGTAAAGAGGTGGCAGATGTAGTACGGTGTGAGGAAGTGTATGGTCATGCACTTTGGTAGAAGGCATAAAAGCATAGACTATTTTCTGAGGGGATGTGCAAGTCCTTTTGGAGGATTCCTTGAAACAGGGTTTCTCAACCAGGCTTCCACAAGAGGTCATGATTAAGAAAAATATATAGTTTTTAAACTTTGTGTGATGCACATTGCTAGTATTTTCAGTGTAGTCAGTGACAGAGCAGTCCTGTTCGCAATCTTGTTGGCGGTTTCTCAGCCGGTATGGCAGTGTGCAGTAGGACCTTGTTTATTTGGTCCCTCCCATATTACCTTCCCCAATTTCCAAAATCAATTTACAACCTTTATTTAAATTAAATCTACCGAGCCTACCTTTAGAACTTAAATCTTTTTTTTGCTTAAGTAAGTTACTTACCCCGTGAGTTTTTAAAATATATCAACAGGAAAGAAAGGGATTAATTTCCAGAAAGGTAAGCTAAGCTTAACTACCTGTTTTTCTCCTCCCCCCCCCCCCCCCCCCCCCTCCAAGAAAGGTTGGCAAAAATTCATTCTCTACTCAAAAGAGAATTGACAATTATTTTTGTATATCTACAACTTGCTGATCACGCCATCTACTGTGAGCTGTAGATATAATTTTGCGCAGGGGTTCCCTGAGACCTGAAAATGAAATAATAGGGTTATTATTAGGGTTCATCCTAGGCAAAAAGTTGAGAAAGGCTGCCCTGAAGGTTGATTTGCACGTTGAATTGGTGGTGAGGAAGGTGAATGCAATGTTGGCATCCAGTTTGGGAGGACTCTAATATAAAAGCAAGGGTGTAATGCTGAGGCTATATTAGGCACTGGTGAGGTCTCACTTGGAGAATTGTGAACAGTTTTGAGTCCTTTAAGAAAGGAAGTGCTGACATTGAAGGTTCAGAGGAGGTTCATGAGAATGAAAGGGTTTATATGAGCAGTGATTCAAGGCTTTGTGCCTGTACTTGCTGGAATTTAGAAGAATGGAGGGGGGAATTCATTGAAACCTATCGAATGTTGAAAGGCCTAGATAGAGTGGATGTGAACAGAATGTTTCCTTTTGTGGGCAGTCTTGGACCAGGGCACACCCTCAAAATAGAATGCTATCCATTTGGAGCAGAGGTGAAGAATTTCTTTAGCTGGAGAGTAGTGAATTTGTGGAATTTGTTACCATAGGCAGCTGTGGATGCCAGAGCACTGTGTGCATTTGACACAGAAATCGATAGGTTCTTGATTTGTCAGGGTGTGAAAAGTTATGGGAGAAGGTAGGAGAATGGGGCTAAGAGGGAAATGATAAGCCACAATGAAATGGAGGAGCAGACTCAATTGGCTGAATGGCCTAATTCTGCTCCTCTGTCTTTTGGTCTACTTCAGCTTTGGGATGTATCTTTCATGTGCCTTCAGAATTGATCCCAGAAACTCCAACCATTGCTGCCCTGCTGGTATTGCCTTCCACTCAACCTTGGCCAGCTCTTCTCTCATGCCTCTGTAATTCCCTTACTCCACTGTAAAACTGATGCATCCAATTTTTTAGTTTCTCTTTTCAAACTGCAGGGTGAATTCAATTGTATTATGATCACTGTCTCCTAAGGGCTCTTTCATCTTAAGCTCCCTTATCAAAACTAGGTCATTACATAACATCCAATCCAGAATTGTCATTACCCTAGTGTGCTCCACTGTAAACTGCTCTAAAAAGCCATCTTGGCATTCTACAAATTCCAGCTCTTGGCATCAGGCATCAACTGGATTTTCCCCAATCTATCTGCGTATTGAAATCCCCTATTTTATCATAAAAAGGGGGCAATGTTGCATACCTTTTCTAACTCTCATTGTAATTTGAGGCCTACATCTGGCTACTGTTTGGAGTCCTGTATATAACTCTCATCAGGCTCTTTTTACCTTTGCATTTCTTTACCCAAAGGATTCTACACCTTTTTGTATGGGGAAAATGAAGTGATAGGAGCTACAAAAAGGTAGACACCTGGGTGACTGTCAGAAGAGGGAAAGGGAATAGGCAGCCAGTGCAGAAGTACCCCTGTGAATGTTCCACGCAATAAGTATATTGCTTTGGATACTGTTGGAGGGAACAAGCTACCAGAGGGAAGCTGCAGCAACCAGGTCTCTGGCACTGAGTCTGGTTCTGTGGTTCAGAACAGAAAAGGGGTGAGACGAGTACATTTGTGCGAGGGGATTCCATAGTTGAGGGACCAGAAAACAGATTCTGTGGATATGGAAGAGACACCTGGATGGTATGTTGCATCCTAGGTGCCAGGGCAGGGATGTCTTTGATTGTTCCAAGGCATTCTAAAGGGAGGATGCATATCACTGTAGGTAGAAAAGTGGATGAGGTCCTGAAGAGACAATATAGGGAGTTAGAAAGCTAAAAAGCAGGACCTCTAGGGTAGTAATCTCTGGATTGCTGCCTGTGCCATATGCCATTGTGGGTAAGAATTGGATGATTTGGCAGATGAATGTATGACTGAAGAGTTAGTGCAGTTTGCAGGATTTTAGGGTTTTGGATCATTGGGATCTCTTCCGGTGAGGGTATGATCTCTACAAAAAGGACAGGTTACACCTAAACCAGCTGCACCTCCAGTTCCTTTACACAGTCTCTAAGGAGCTGCAGCTGGTGTACTTCATGCAAATATAATCTAGAGGCTTCCCAGTGTGCTAGCTATGTATTAACAGAAAAAAAAATGTAGAAACCTGCATACTGAAAACCTCTGTCTGTTCTTGCCCATGCCTGTTGAGCCAAAAGTTGACAGCTTTTAACATTGGCTCTCTCTAGCAATGGCTGCTCTGCTTACACCTCCCTTTTCATTGGCTTTGTTGATGCAGACGGTGAAAAGAGCCAAAAGCACTGGAATTATTTTTAAACCTCACACTACCTCACTAATGAATGACAACCGATGTATAATTTCTGATGTTTGAGAAGGGTGGCATGGTAGCATACTAGTTAGCACAAAGCTTTACAGTACAAGTGACCTGGGTTCAATTCATTCTGCTGCCTGTAAGGAGTTTGTACATTCTACCTGTGACAGTGTAGTTTTTATACAGGTGCTCTGGTTTCCTCCCACGGTCCAAAGATGTACTGGTTAGTAGGTTAATAGGTTAATTGGTCATTGTAAATTGTCCCTTGATTGGTCTTGCGTTAAATCGCAGTGTGGGGGGAGGGATGATTGCTGGGCAGCATGGCTTGAAGGGCTGGACAGGCCTATTTGACACTATCTCAATAAACAAAAAAGTAAATAGATTGAAGTGGAATTGTACAAATTGGATTTAGTGCTGTTAATGGGCAGAGTATGCCAGGGTGTTTTTTTTTCCATTTTAAGTTCCGGTAACTATCTTGGAATATTGTAGCAGTGTTTGATCCTGGGCTGCGTGGCGCAATATTGTCAAAGACGGCCCTTTTTTTTTATATCTTTGATTTTAATCAAATTAGCTGAAAAAATTGCCAATATGACTTGGAAGTGGCAGAGCTGGTGCTTTTCCTGCAGGTGCTTCCAACTGACCTACATCAGAATCAGATTTCATATCACTGGCATATGTTGTGAAATTGTTAACTTCATGGCATCAGTACAATGAAATGCATTATAAACAGGTTTTAAAAACTGAGTTACGTTAGGTGTGTGTATATGTATTATATAGTTGAAATAAGTGTGAAAAGCAGAAATAAAAATAGGTGGTGTTTGTGGGTTCAATGCCCATTTAAAAATTGGATGGCAGAGGGGAAGAAGCAGCTCCTAAATTGCTAGTGTGTACCTTCAGGCTCTGTACCTCCTTCCTGATGGTAACAATGTGAATAGGGCATGTCTTGGGTAGGTGGGAGTCATTAATTATGGACACTGCCTTCCTAAGCCACAGTTCCTTGAAGGTGTCTTGAATACTACGGCTAATACCCATGACAGAGCTGACTCGTTTTACAAGTTTCTTGAAGCCTATTTCTATCTTAATGTTCAAGAAAATATCACCTGGTTCTATCTTCATGCAATATGTGGGAGTTTAGTGTGATCTAATTGAACATCTTGTTGCTTGTATAGTACAAATGGTTTCAAGTGAAATATCTCACTATAAAGTGTTTTGGGAAGCATTGGAACTGAGAAAGGTATTATATAAGTGTGAGCCTGTTTTTATTTTGTCTGGATGACATGGTTTGATTTTGCCCCTTATTTCATGCTATAGATGCTGAAAATGTAGTTAGTAGGAAATGAGTGATAGTTATACAGAATGGAAATTTGTCACTCTTCTACCTGAGCTGGTCCAATTTGCCTCCTTTTAGCCCATATCTATAACCATATAACAATCACAGCACGGAAACAGGCCATCTCGGCCCTCCTAGTCCGTGCCGAACTCTTAATCTCACCTAGTCCCACCTACCCGCACTGAGCCCATAACCCTCCACTCCTTTCCTGTCCATATACCTATCCAATTTTACATTAAATGACACAACTGAACTGGCCTCTACTACTTCTACAGGAGGCTCATTCCACCCAGCTATCACTCTCTGAGTAAAGAAATACCCCCTCGTGTTTCCCTTAAACTTCTGCCCCCTAACTCTCAAATCATGTCCTCTCGTTTGAATCGCCCCTACTCTCAATGGAAACAGCCTATTCACGTCAACTCTATCTATCCCTCAAAATTTTAAATACCTTGATCAAATCCCCCCTCAACCTTCTACGCTCCAATGGATAGAGACCTAACTTGTTCAACCTTTCTCTGTAACTTAAGTGCTGAAACCCAGGTAACTTCCTAGTAAATCGTCTCTGCACTCTAATTTATTGATATCTTTCCTATAATTCGGTGACCAGAACTGCACATAATATTCCAAATTTGGCCTTACCAATGCCTTGTACAATTTTAACATTACATCCCAACTTCTGTACTCAATGCTCTGATTTATAAAGGTCAGCGTTCCAAAAGCCTTCTTCACCACCCTATCTACATGAGACTCCACCTTCAGGGAACTATGCACTGTTATTCCTAGATCTCTCTGTTCCTCGGCATTCCTCAATGCCCTACCATTTACCCTGTATGTTCTATTTGGATTATTCCTGCCAAAGTGTAGAACCTCACTTCTCAGCATTAAACTCCATCTGCCAACGTTCAGCCCATTCTTCTAACCGGCATAAATCTCCCTGCAAGCTTTGAAAACGCACCTCATTATCCACAACACCTCCTACCTTAGTATCATCGGCATACTTACTAATCCAATTTACCACCCCATCATCCAGATCATTTATGTATATTACAAACAACATTGGGCCCAAAACAGATCCCTGAGGCACCCCGCTAGTCACTGGCCTCCATCCCGATAAACAATTATCCACCACTACTCTCTGGCATCTCCCATCTAGCCACTGTTGAATCCATTTTATTACTCCAGCATTAATACCTAACGACTGAACCTTCTTAACTAACCTTCCATGTGGAACTTTGTCAAAGGCTTTGCTGAAGTCCATATAGACTACATCCACTGCCTTACCCTCGTCAACATTCCTCGTAACTTCTTCAAAAAATTCAATAAGGTTTGTCAAACATGACCTTCCACGCACAAATCCATGCTGGCTACTCCTAATCAGGTCCTGTCTATCCAGATAAGTATTCTTAGAGATAGTATTAATAATTTCCATTAATTTACCCACCACTGATGTCAAACTGACAGATCTATAATTGCTAGGCTTACTTCTAGAACCCTTTTTCAACAACGGAACCACATGAGCAATACGCCAATCCTCCGGCACAATCCCCATTTCTAATGACATCTTAAAGATCTCCGTCAGAGCTCCTGCTATTTCTACACAAACTTCCCTCAAGGTCCTGTGGAATATCCTGTCAGGACCCAGAGATTTATCCACTTTTAAATTTCTTAAAAGTGCCAGTACTTCCACCTCTTTAATTGTCATAGGTTCCATAACTTCTTTACTTGTTTCCCACACCTTACACAATTCAATATCCTTCTCCTTAGTGAATACCGAAGAGAAGAAATCGTTCAAAATCTCTCCCATCTCCCTCGGCTCCACACATAGCTGACCACTCTGATTCTCTAAGGGGCCAATTTTATCCCTCACTATCCTCTTGCTTTTAATATAACTGTAGAAACCTTTCGGATTTGCTTTCACCTTATTTGCCAAACCAACCTCGTATCTTCTTTTAGCTTTCCTAATCTCTTTCTTAAGATTCCTTTTACATTCTTTATGTTCCTCGAGCAATTCCTTTACTCCATGCTGCCTATATCTATTGTAGACATCCCTCTTTTTCCGAACCAAATTTCTAATATCCCTTGAAAACCATGGTGCTTTCAACCTTTAACCTTTCCTTTCAACCTAACAGGAACATAAAGATTCTGTACCCTCATAATTTCACCCTTAAATGACCTCCATTTCTCTATTACATCCTTCCCATAAAACAACTTGACCCAATCCACTCTCTCTAAATCCCTTCGCATCTCCTCAAAGTTAGCCTTTCTCCAATCAAAAATCTCAACTCTAGGTCCTGTCCTGTCCTTCTCCATAATTATATTGAAGCTAATGCTATTGTGATCACTGGACCCGAAATGCTCCCCAACACATACATCTGTCAGCTGATCTATCACATTCCCTAACAGGAGATCCAACACTGCCCCATCTCTAGTTGGTACTTCTATGTATTGTTGCAAAAAACTATCCTGCACGCATTTCACAAACTCTAAACCATCCAGCCCTTTTACAGAATGAGCTTCCCAGTCTACGTGTGGAAAATTAAAATCTCCCACAATCACCACCTTGTGTTTACTACAAATATCTGCTATCTCCTTACACATTTGCTCTTCCAACTCACGCTCCCCATTAGGTGGCCTATAATACACTCCTATCAGTGTTACTACACCTTTCCCATTCCTCAATTCCACCCAAATAGCCTCCCTAGAGGAGCTCCCTAATCTATCCTTCCAAAGCACCGCCAGAAGATTTTCTCGGACAAGCAATGCAACACCTCCTCCTCTGGCCCCTCCTACTCTTTCACACCTGAAGCAACTAAATCCAGGAGTATTTAGTTGCCAATCACACCCTTCCTGCAACCAAGTTTCACTAATAGCTACAACATCATAATTCCAGTTATCAATCCACGCTTCAAGCTCATCCACCTTTCTTACAATGCTCCTAGCATTAAAATAGATACATTTAAGATACTCTCCACCTTCTCCTCTCGTTTCATCCCTAAGAATGCATTCAAATTTATTATCCTTTTCTTTCTTCTCCCCTACATCTTCGGGCTGAGCGCATCCCTTCTCCATCACCTGCCTTTCCTCCCTCACACACTGTCTATTTACTTGCTCTACTGGTGAACTAACCTCCTCTCCCATAGTTTCCTCAAATTGATTCCCGCCCCCCCATCTTACTAGTTTAAAGTCTGCCCTGTAGCCCTAGCAAACCTGCCCGCTAGGATATTGGTCACCCCAGGATTCAAATGTATCCTGTCCTTCTTGAACAGGTCACGCCTGCCCCAGAAGAGGTCCCAATGATCCAGAAACTTGAATCCTTGCCCCCTGCTCCAATCCCACAGCCACGCATTCATCCTCCACCTAATTCCTTTCCTACTCTCACTGTCGCGTGGCACAGGCAGTAATCCCGAGATTACTACCTTTGCAGTCCTTCTTAACTGCCTTCCTAACTCCCTATACTCTCATTTCAGGACCTCTTCCCCTTTCCTACCTATGTCATAGGTACCTACATGTACCATGACCTCTGGCTCCTCACCCTCCCACTTCAGGATATCTTGGACGCGATCAGAAACGTCCCGAACCCTGGCACCAGGGATCATCTCTAAATGTTTTCTTTCCATGTTCCTGTCCAAATGACTTGAAGTTAAATATAAAGCTAAATGATAAAATACAAACATACTAAGATGGTTTTGGACAAGCACAAAAAAGAAATCTTAGTTTATTGAACCTTTTGTTTCTTATTTCAGCTTTTGATGCCATGGATGTTTGCCTTCGCCTACGTGATAATGGTCTGCTAGCTAAACCAACTCATGGGGACATCATTAGACTGGCCCCGCCTCTTGTGATCAAAGAGGATGAAATAAGAGAATGTGTTGATATCATTCAAAAGACCATTTTGTCTTTTTGAAGAAGATGGAACCTGTTAATATGATGAGTTGTTTCTTTTCAACAAGATGGTATTTGTTGCTTATTTTACCAGTAGTTTCTTTGAAATTGTCAATATTCATCAATCTTGTCTCAAATAATCATACTGAACTCTAATTTCAATTAAGTAATAAATACTTAACTGATAATACAGTGGATTTTTTCTGAATTACAAACCAAATTTAAATTCTCTATGAAATTGAAATCCACTTGCTGTCATTAAGTTCTGTACATCGATCACAATGGAAATTCTTTTGCCTTGACAAGATGGTCAAAATTTTGTTGTAAAGTTAGTTTATTTATTTTTCTGGCATAATACAAGGTTAAATCATCTCATAATTTTTTGCTTTGTCCATGTTGCTAAAGTATTGTAGAAGACAAACATCTTCCCATTTCTAACACTGAAACAGATTTTCATTTCTGTGCTCCCAATCTGTAATCTATCAACAATTAAAATTAATGGCATGTTGAGGACATCCTTGATGTAAGAAACTTGTATTTGCTTGTAATTTATTATTTCATAATATGATATATAATTATACTTTGAGGACATGGTCTCAACATGAAGACAGTTAATTTTTGTCTGAATACTGAAACAGACTCCTTATTCTTCAACATTATCAAATAATTTTAGGTCAGAAAATGGTGGGTTGGATGAAGTATGATTTAATACCCATATTTGCCATCTTGTAACTTATAGCCTGCATGCAATTAAGCAGTCTAGAGTTTGATCCTGGATATGACACAAATCATATTCATAGAAGACTACAGCACAGAAACAGGTCTTTTGGCCATCAAGTCTGTGCCAAGCTAATAATCTGCCCATCCCATCAACTGGCATCTGGATAGCTCTCCATACTCCTCCCAACTATGTACCTATTCAAGTTTGTCTTAAAAGTTAAAATCGTGCCTGCATCCACTATTTCCACTGACCGCTCATTCCACACTCACCACCCTCTGAGTGAAGTCCCCCTTGTGATCTCCTTAAACATTTCACTTTCCACCTTTAACCCATGATCTCTAGTTCTAGTCTCACCCAACCTCAGTGCAAAAATTATGCTTGCATTTACCCTATCTGTGCTCATAATTTTGTATGCTTCCTATCAAATCTTCCTTCATTCTTCTATTCTCTAGGAAATGAAAGTCCCAACTAATTCAACTTTTCCCTATAACTCAGATCCTCAAGTCCCAATAGCATCCTTGTAAATTTTCTTTGCAGTTTTTCAATCTTATTAGCATCTTTCCTGTAAGTAGGTGACCAAAAGAGCACAGTGCTCCAGATTAGGTCTCTCTAGCACAGGCATGGGCAAACTACGGCCCGCGGGCCATATGCGGCCTGTTAAGCTTTTTAATCTGGCCCGCAGAACTTGATGAAATTATATTAATAAACCTTGTTAACGTTTTTTCCCCACAATTCTGGCGTTTTCCCAATAGATGACGCACTCTATATACATTTGTGGCGACCCATTTCCTGGCACATCCGAACCGGCTCACAATTAGCCAGCGTTCTGGCTAAGGGAGATAGCCTGCGGGGATTTGCGAGCACAGAGCTTTGGAGCCTCTGCGCAGGGGGGCAGGTTGAGGGAGGCTTAAAAGTGAGGCTGGGGATTTCGAATAAAGTTTTTTTTTCTTCGACTGCAGTTACCGACTCAGTGTTGTAATTTTAGCGCTGCATGTAGCACACTGCTACACATTGACCTTTGTTGAGGGGCAGCGTATTACTCCACATTTGCGCTTTACTCTTTGTTCGGCTCGACCTATTTGTGTGAACAGGCGTTCAGCATCATGAACATCAACAAAGCCAGCCACAGATCCAAGTTAACTGACCAACACCTCAGATCCATCCTGAGAATCGCCACAACAAAACTACATCCAGACTTTGATGCGCTGGCTAAAAAGGGAGACCAACAACACTGTTCCCACTGAAATTAAGAAATAAGTTTCTTCGTTGTGTTATGTAAAAAATGCATTTGAAAATATTTTTTTCAATAAGCCTTACATGTTACATGTCATTTCTGTTAAGTGATGGACATGAGTAGTGCGCAGGTGCACGTACGTTCTCAAAATAAAAAATGCGCTCCAGATCAAATAACGCGCTCCGCATACTGGCGCGCTGTCACTGTTCTGTCTTTGTGCTGGTCGTTGTTGAGTTTTGGCACAGGGGACAATTGAATAAGAAGGAGCAGGACAAGTAGACCTGCATCTCCTACCGTTTTTGAAATAAAGACAGTCAGGAGGAGAGTGATGATGATAATATCTTGAAGCTTAACAGAATTTTCAGTGCTTTAAAATAACTCTTTACTATTAAAAAAGCTGTATTTTATTCATTTAATTTTCAGTGTTAAAAATCATTTCAATAAATAGCTAAATACCATGGGACTTCAAAGACAGATATTTTGTTGTAATGCATTTGTTCATTTTCAATTGAAATTAAAGCACATGTTTTCTACATATCCCATGATATTTTATTTTCTCTTGTGAGGTGTATTACCAAAACACTCCGTCCATCTGCTCCTGGTCCGGCCCCCCTGTCAAATTTTAGAACCCTTTGTGGCCCACAAGTCAAAAAGTTTCCCCACCCCTGCTCTAGCATCTTTGCAACTTTCAACATAACATCCTAACTCCTGTACTCTGATTATTAAAGCTACTGTGTCAAATCTTTAGGACCTGCTACCTGTGATGGCACTTTCAAGGAATTATGTATTCCTAGATGCCTCTGTACTTGGCTAATATCTCTGCAGCTGATTTCTCATAATGTGTGGGGAGAAAAGTTATTAGAAAACATCAAAATGATGCTAAATTCTAGAAATATTGGACCTCATGACAAATGTTAATTTACGCAAACAGGAGGAAATCTGCAGATGTTAGTGAATGTCATTGACGTGAATGTAGGTACAGTAAGGAATGCTCTTCTGTTTTCTTATTGACTGGGCAAAATGTAACTTGCTACTTTCTCATTGCTGGTAGCTGGCAGATTTTTAGGATGTTTGAGATTTGGTTACATTATACTATAGAGTAATTGCAATTATGTTGCACTAATTGAACTCAGTAGAAAAACCCTGGGATACTGTTGTGACAGTGATTTTGCTTATCTACAAGAACAGGGGGTCCATTATGTAGTATCCTTGGATTAATAAAGGTTTGCTAACTAGGGCACTTTTTATTATGCAACCATGTAAGACATTTAATTGCTTGTGTAGACATACTTTGTAAGAACATCTGAGGCACAAGTTTTGAATTTTCTGGTTTAATTTTAAGTAACCTGTAAATGCTCACAAGATTAAATTTTGAGTTTTGATATTTGCAATGTAATCAATGGTTGAGATCTTCAAAATTGAATTGTCATCAAATGTAGTTAGGCCTGGATTTGTGATTGGTGATGTCGTGAGTATTTTTTGGTATAATGCAGCACAAGGTGAGTTTTCTGTCTTGCAACACTGAGCTTTTGATACTGCTACGAAGTATGAACAGCTCTGATGGGCAGAAGGGTACAAAATCACCAATGCCCCCCCCACCCTTTTTTTTTTGGAGAATCGCAAATCGCTACTATTCCGATGCTGTTATCAAGGAAGTGAGAGAGAGACAGGACTCTGCCAGGGCAGTTGTTATTGATAACAGCTCATGCAAGTTAATGAGAGAGAGGCACAGCTAAGGCGGAATGTCTCTTCCTAACAAAAGCGGAATGGAACCACTGATTACTGCTATTGTCTTTTGGAGAAGGATTGTGTACTTGGTACTGTTCTATTCATTGAAACCCCTCAGGGGCAACCAGAGTGGGCTGGTTTGATGGGTTACATCATCTCAACCTGATTGACACCTGAGACCCCGTGAGTGGGGATAAAAGTGGGGTCTGGGGTAACACCCCTCAGACGCAACAGGAGAGACGTTATGAGACCAGTGGGGGCTTGTGTGTGTGTCCACCCTTGCCTGGGTGACGAGTCCACCACGGAAGAACAGTCTAACCTCTCTTCCCCCCAGTCAATGATACAGCGTATTTCTTATTGATTATTATTATATCCGCACTTTTAGGTTTAGTATTGATGACGTATATTATCTGTACTGTGTATCTGCATTGATGTTTTTGTGTCTTTTTACTAATAAATACTGTTGAAAATAGTATCACCAGACTCCCAACGGGGTTCGTAACAAATTGGGGGCTCGTCCGGGATTTAATACCAAATTGGAGGGCCAGTGAATTGGGCTTTAAGTCCAGACTTTGATCTGGTTGCGTGGGAAACCAGCAAAGATGGATGTAGATGAATTTACACAAAACCCGACTTTGAAAGCGCTAGAGGATGCCACAAAGACGGACTTGGTAAATATTGCAAAAGGACTAAATCTCACAGAAGTGAGGTCGTCAATGAAAAAGTGGGAGATGCAGAGGGCCATAACTCAGTATTAAGAAGGATGTGTTTTTGGCTGAGGTATTGGAAAATATCCCTGAAAAGGTACCAGCTATTGGGACGGCTCAGTTAGAGTTGGAAAAATTTAGGCTGAACGTGGAACAGAAGAAGGGGGAGCATGAACTCAGCTGCTTCCAGCTGTTTTAACCTGAAAGGGAGAAGGAAAGAGTTGAAAAACAGGGAGTATGAGGAGAAGGAGAAACAGAGGCAGCATGAGCTGGACATGGAGAAGTTAAAGCAAGAGAGAAGGGTTCAAGGGGCAGACCGAGAGGAGAGGTTTAATGTTAATAGGGAGTTTAGGTTAGTACCTCCGTTGGAGGAGACAGATGCTGATAGTTATTTCTTGCATTTTGAAAAAGTGGCAGTGAATCAGAAGTGGCCCAGAGATCAGTGGGTGGCATTGTTACAAAGTGTGTTAAAAGGGAAGGCACAACGGGCATATGCGGCATCTGTGGAGGAGTCTGAGATAGAAATTAAGTCGGGAGCTAGTGGTAAAAGTAAGGAGGAAGAAAGGCAGGCTGGCAGGAGGGTTCCTGGCTTGACCTGTTTTAATTGTGGAAAGGTTGGTCATGTTGCATCTAAGTGCTTTGCTCCGAGGAAGGAGAAAGGAAAAGGGAATGCAGCAGTCCCTACAGGGTGTAGTGTGCTGATCAGCAAGTCAACGAGAAAGCCCCAGGTAGATAAAATATGAGAGGGGCATGAGAAATTTATTTCAGAAGGGACCGTGTCTGTGAATGAGGGAGAAACACCAGTTCCAGTGCGGATCTGAAGAGATACTGGAGCTGAGTAGTCATTGATTTTCAGTAAGGTACTAGATTTTGGTCCTGAGACTGGAGAGGTAGTTTTGAGAGGCATAGGAAAAGGGACAGAAGCTGTATCTTTGCATGGGATCATTATAAATTGTGATCTGGTATCTGGACTAGTTGAAATAGGGGTATGGTCAGAATTACCAAGAGACGGTGTGGATGTCCTTCTTGGTAATGATTTAGCAGGGGGTGAGGTGTGTTCAGCTGTGAAGCTGACGAGCAAGCCTGTAAGTGTTGAGGACCCGCCCCTAGATTCCAAGATCTATCCCGCATGCGCGATCACTCCCAGCATGTCGAGAAAGGCAGCTGAGAAAGAGACCAGTTTAAATTAGTCCAGTATCGATTTGGCTGAGACATTTTTACTGACCCTGTACCAAGAGGGGTTAGGGGATGGTAAGACGGAGAATAGGGAGGTGAAAGAGTAAAGGACAGGAGGTAGACCTACCCTTAGCCAGGAGGGAATTTATAGAGGCACGGAGTAAAGATGAGAAACAGATAAGGCTGTTAGAAGGTCCAGGGTTGGACATGGATGATCTGTCTGGCTTGACAGAACTGTTTGAAGAAGTTGAAAAATTGAAATGTGTTCCCGATAATGATATAAGGGCAGTCCTAGATGAAAAGGATGCCGTTACCTTGAAGGAGTCTGCTGGATTAGCAGATGAAATTGTTTTAACTTGCAGGGTTGAGTTTACTCCGGATGGGAGTTGCCCAGAGAGTAACTGGGAGGATCAGGGGAATTTAGAATTTGAAAAGGGGATGGGTATTGAAAGCCTGGAAGAGGCAGATGTCCCGTTTGGGTGTGTTCAAGATGTGGATGCACATGGTACTGAACCTAGTAATGAAACTCAGGAAAAGTCTGAGGTATCTGATTTAGTTGAAAAGAAATGCAGTCCTTTTGAGTTAGATGGACTTGGTTCAGTGAAGAAAGGGTTAACCTTGGTACCAGTGGAAAGTGAGAATTCTCAGTTGTTTATGTTAGAAGGTGTGCTAAAAGTTGGTGAGGAGATAAAAGGTGGTGATGTGAATATTATTGAAGGAGAAGGGAAAAGTGTAGTTCCTAAATTGACTAAAGAAAATTTAAAGTCTGGATTGATTCCAGAAGCAGTAACCAGACTGAAGGAATAATGGCTTGTTAACAAGGTGCCTGTGAATCAATTACAGTTTGTTTTGGAATTTAAAGGTAAACACCTTGCAGATGTTAAACTGAAAACTAATAGAATGAAGGGTCCTGAAGATAAAACTAATAACTTGCTTAAAAATAAAGAATTGTGTGGAAGTTCAGAAGATGGGCTAAGTTTGGAAAACATTGTTGATAAAATAACTCCTATGAAAGGAGTATGCGAAAGCCTATTCCACACTGGTGAGCAAGCTAACCACGTGAGAATTAAGTGGAAAAGAGGCAAAGGTTGACAAAATGCCACTTTAAATAACAGGATCTGGTTTTGAGGGATTTCGACAAAGCATGTAAATAATAAAGACAACACCATGGAAGATTGACTGTTAAGTTTAAAAGTAAGATAAAGATTAGTAATTGCATAAAATTTTGTAATGTATGACAGAATAATTACACATGTATTGGTTCACATTTTGTAATATATACTTAAGATCACATCTCTAGTTTTGTTTTTGCTGAAGAAAAGGAATAGGTGGTTATTAAATTGGAGTCTGATACTACAGGAATTCATTAAGGCACAAATATTAAGATATTAAGGAAGTGACCATGTAATCACTAACTGTTTAGATGCTAAGTTGAATGTATATATGTATTACTCTGTAGTTAAAAACTCTTTTGTATTGTGTTAGATTCTGTAATTCTGTAAGACTCGGTATTAGTTAATTTTCCCCTTTGGTGAAAATTCTTAGAAAATTCTTGGGGGTGTTACGAAGTATGAACAACTCTGATGGGCAGAAGGGTACAAAATCGCCAATGCCCCCCCCCCCTTGGAGAATCGCAAATTGCTACTATTCTGATGCTGTTATCAAGGAAGTGAGAGAGAGACAGGACTCTGCCAGGGCAGTTGTTATTGATAACAGCTCATGCAAGTTAATGAGAGAGAGGCACAGCTAAGGTGGAATGTCTCTTCCTAACAAAAGCGGAATGGAACCACTGATTACTGCTATAGTCTTTTGGAGAAGGATTGTGTACTTGGTACTGTTCTATTCATTGAAACCCCTCAGGGGCAACCAGAGTGGGCTGGTTTGATGGGTTACATCATCTCAACCTGATTGACACCTGAGACCCCGTGAGTGGGGATAAAAGTGGGGTCTGGGGTAACACCCCTCAGACGCAACAGGAGAGACGCTACGAGACTGATGGGGGCTTGTGTGTGTGTCCACCCTTGCCTGGGTGATGAGTCCACCATGGAAGAATGGTCTAGCTAAAGGATGGAGGGGTCATACATGAATGGCCACAACAACAACGGATCAAGATTGTAAAGGAAAGTTGGCAAGTCAATAGCTGTTACTGTTTTCTCTCTCTCTCTTTCTCTCCCCTTCCTCTCCCCCCACCCCCACAAATGCAACACAGCGACCAACAACTACCGCAGCCTGCATGGACTGAACTGAACTTCATATTTCCATCTGACAATTCATTATCCCCTAGACAACGATAGAGCTTATTTCTTATTGATTATTATTATACGCACACTTTTAGGTTTAGTACTGATGACGTATATTATCTGTATATTTCCATTGATATTAATTTTGTGTATTTTTACTAATAAATACTGTTGAAAATAGGATCACCAGACTCCAATGGACACTTCTATCTTTGCTGGTAAGACACCCAGTTACGGGGTTCGTAACAATACCTGTCTGCCATTGTTCAGTGACAAAAAAAAAATGCTGAAATTTTTCAACATGTCAGGCTGTATCTAGTGGAGAAAGTATTAGTTTTAGATTCATGCCTATTTATCTACTGAAATGTTAATTTATAACTTCGTTCTTTCTCCACAGAATGTGCCTGACTTGAATAATTCTGATTTTCTGTGTTACTTCATGGGTTTTAGATGAGAGGTTCCCAACCTGGGGTTCATGGATCTCTTGGTTCATGGTATGGTATGGTATGGATTTTATAGTGAACTCCTGATCCGGCTTTAAAGTTCGAAGGCTAGGGAGTTGTGTTTTGCCACATTGGTTATCAAACCAATTTCAAAATTGTCTGATTATTCATTGTGTGAAAATATTCCTGTATAAAACAGTGAATGTATGAAAGGATGCCAATTGTCCGAAGTTGAATTTTTTAATCATTCAACTGTTGGACTCTGGCTCTGCCTTAAGAAGGCTAACCAAATGTGCTCAATCATTGACTTTTGTATTGGGTATACCTTATAGTTAGAAATTACACTGATTATTCTTGATTTGTACTGTCCCTCTTGGCACTTGTGAGATCCTGAACTTGATTATTTAACACATTTTCTAGTGTCCAATGTGACAATAGTTTGAAATGCAGATTCCAAGTGTCATTATTCTCATATAAACGTAAAAGGTGTAACTTTTACAATTGCATCTCATTACCCTGAATGTTTACTGTTGAGCTGACAATATCCCGTAAGTTTGTATTTTGCAGATCTATAATTAGAATAACAAGGAAAACTGCTGGTTCAGAGTTAGCAATTGACAGTGTTGGCAAATTTTGATAAGTAGAACCACGGAACTTAGCAAAGCTAGATCTGCTTGAGAAATAACTAAGCACATAATGTAGACTGACTATTAATAAACAATTTCTGTATTTTTTTAAAGCTTTGAAATTGTTTTCATTTTAGATATGCTGGAAGCTCAACTGCAGGTTCTGATTCTGCCTTGAGCTATATTTGTTTAGCAGAAATGTTCAGGTTTAAGGTTTACTATCCTTTTAAGTGTAACCCTCAGTTTGACTAACAGCTTAATCATTCTAGGGGATGATAACCCCCAGCCCAGCTAAACTTAAGAAATCTCGTTTGGGTGGATGCTACGTGATGTGTCCCCTGTTACAAATCAGTACCACAAAATAACAAACAGTACACAACATGCGATTAAACGATTGAGCTTTATAATTAACTAGACAACTGGGTGATCTGTTGGGGCACCCTTTGAGAGAAAGGTAGTGCAGTCTAATGTGATGTGCTTTGGAAATTAAAGAAGAAAAACTTGGTTTATTAAAGAATAAAGATGCATAGCAAGACAAATATAGCTCCTCATTTAATGAAGGACACTTTTGATGACAACATTTCTGGTTGATCTGCCACCCTTCAAGAATACTCTAACGTTTTCATTTCTTTTTCCCTGGCCTAAAGCCACATACAGCTGACCATGCTGGTTTACCGGTTTCTTCAGATAAATCAACACATTCTCCATGGTTTGGCCTTGCGCCTTGTGTATAGTCAGAGCAAAGCATGACTGTATCGGGAACTGGCACCGCTTGAAGAGGGACATCTTCCCCTTCTGATAAATTGAGAGTAATTCTTGGGATCATGACAATGTCATTAATGAATGCACTAATGTTTATCTTTGCTACGATGAGATTGTCGTGCAGTTCTTCCACCATCATTCGTGTTCCATTGCAAGGCCTTAGTGGATCCAAGTTCCTCATTGAAATGATGGGAGATCCCCTCTTCAATTCGAGTTTATGTGGTGGCAATCCAGAGAGTTCGACGGAATCAAGGAATTCTGTTAGAAAATGAGTGGCGTTAGCTCCTTCACTTACGGCATTGAAGGAACAGTATTCTTTCATGATTCCCGGGAAGTGTCTAATGCATATGAAGTTTATTTTTCACATTATTTTATTGAAAGGAACCAAGATAGAATTCCTTAAACAGTTCTGCAGGATTGTTGAATGTCGGATAGATGAAATCAATGCATTCTTCCATAGTTTTTGCTGGCAGAATCATATCTTCAGGTAATCAATTTCATCGTTTTTTTTTCATCGAACTCAGAATATCATCCCTCTCCCTCAATCGTATGTTTCTCTTCAATTGAAACTTGATGAAGCTTCTCCATAAGTAGGATTTTTTTAAATACATGAATTCTCCACATCAGCATTACTTCCACATTTCACAACTGGTAGAAGCTGACAGAAATCGCCACAGCAAATGGTTAAAGTACCCCTGCGCAGGCCTTATTCCTGCTGCATACATCAGAGTCCAGTCCACGGTTTTGAAGCTCTCCCTCCTCATCATGGGGCACTTATCCCAGACAATGAGCCTCGCATTTTGGAGTAAATTTATTTTTATCAATGTTACAAAAGGCACCTCCATTGACTTTGAGGGGGTATTTTGAATCTTGAATGCGCTGTCCTACCACCAGGCATCAATGTTGCTGCAATACCTGATGATACTACAGCAGGGGTGTCAAACTCATTTTAGGTCACGGGCTGGATTGGGCAAAATGCAGCTTCATGCGGACCGGATCAGTCGGGCGCGTGCAAACGCAGCTTTCATTGCCTCGGTTTTTTTCAGCCTGTTCTCATGTGTCTCAGTCTCTGCTATAACTACAAAGTGTTTCACTTCACAAATTCCGTTTCTTATGAAGAAGACTGCTGAGCAAGCATTATTTTTATGATTGGTATTAACTTACAATCATAGGCTTCATATCGCTGGGCCATTAATAATTAAAATAATAGATCTATCTAAAATGATCTCGCGGGCTGGATATAATTGTACGCCAGGCCGGATATGGCCCGCGGGCCTTGAGTTTGACACCTACGTGCTACAGCAATAGCAACACCTCCATCTCCCCTAACTTTAGCGAGGATTGTTGATGATAAATGACTTGCCCATTCCTCTTGGTGCATCAATGAAAATCATTGAAGAGAGATTCCTTTCCAAGCAGTCGCGCACACATTCATATACTCCTCTTCGCTCATACTTCAATAGGGGCTCCTGTGAAACAAATTCCAGCTGTTCCTCTGTTGTATTGCAGTTCACTAAATAATTCCAGATTGAGTAATTGTACTGTTTTTTGGTGTTGGCAAGTTATATTTTTCATGTGTTTTGCCCATGTTCTCAAGTTTCTCTTGGAAATACAGAAGTGCCTGTCCATGATGCCTCTCATCAATCATGATACTAGGATCATTGATAGTTCTCTCCATTTGTAAGATCTTCAGACATTGCTTTCTTGAACCAGTTCCATAATTGCTGTGGATTGTTGATTTCAATGTTTGTTAGTAAGACAACAAACAAATCTCTGCTCTGGGCACTCTTGTTCTCTCCTTCCATAGTTTGCTGCCAGTGATTGTCAGCTTGCAGCAATCCTCTCTCTCTGCAGACGTCTTTGAATGATGGAAGGATATCTCCATCATGTGTTTTCAATGATTCAAAAGATACCTTTATGTGATGAAGAAGTTGTCTCAAATAGTACAGGTCACCTCTTCGTGGAGAAATGGTATATGCTCGACCCAGAACATTTGTTTCAAAAATCCCAGAATACTCCTCCACTCTTTTCCCCATTCTCCTTCTTTCCCATCTCTTATTAGTCCAGGTGTAGAACCTGAGAATATCTGCATAGTAAATAAAAACACAAAATGCTGGCAGAACTCAGCAGGCCAGACAGCATCTATGGGAGGAGGTAGTGATGACGTTTCGGGCCGAAACCCTTCATCAGGAGTGAAGTAACATGCGGTGGTTGGGGGTGGGGGGGAGATAAGAAGTGGGGGGAGGGATGAAGTAGAGAGCTGGGAAGTGATAGGCTGAAGGGAAATGGGCTGGGGGAAGGTGGAGAATTATGGTAAATAAAAGAGAAAGAAAGGTAGGGTTGGGGGGGAGTCCTTCCAGGTGAGGTGACACTTCACCTGTGAGTCGGCTGGTGTGGTATACTGCATCCTGTGCTCCCAATGTGGCCTATTATATATTGGTGAGACCCGATGCAGACTGGGAGACCATTTCGCTGAACACCTACGCTCTGTTTGCCAGAGAAAGTAGGATCTCCCAGTGGCCACACATTTTAATTCCAAGTCCCATTCCCATTCCCATTCTGATATGTCTATCCATGGCCGCCTGCTCTACTGTCAAGATGAAGCCACACTCGGGTTGGAGGAACAACACCTTGTATACTGGCTGGGTAGCCTCCAACCTGATGGTATGAATGTTGACTTCTCTAACTTCTGTTAATGCCCTATTAACAGAAGGTCCGATTAAACCTGTCTGGCTGGGGATCACCCTATGGATGATGGGGCGTGGTCCTCGACTTCTTGACTCCAAGCATACCCAGTAACTCATGGATGAGTCTGCTTTCAAAATCCTATCCCTGATCACTATGTATCCTGGGAAGGCCGTAATAGATAGACGCCCACTGGTCCTTGGTAGGAAAAGCCTGAGCATATCTGGTGTAGTGGTCTGTGATGACTAAGACATTTGCTGTGTTGCTGGCATCGGATTCTATGGACAGGAAATCCATACACACCAGGTCCAGGGTCCCCGCACTCTGCAAATGGGACAAGGGAGCTGCCCGCCTTATGCGTTGAATGCACAACTTGCAGTATTCTTTGACTGCCACCTTCATTTGGGGCCAGTAAAACTGGTCTCTGAGCATTGTCCCGTGCTTGCATGTAATTAACAGCTGCCGCTATGGGATACCATAACTGACGGCTCTCACGTCAATAGCCCACTCATTCAAACTTTCAACCGATCTGTCGCTTTACGCCATCAGAGCATAGCCACTCATCTAACAACTGCGAGGTCTGCTCTGCCCAAGTCTCATATTCCTCTTCCCCTTTAGGTGTGGGTGTTATTCCAGAGAATAGGCAGAACCTACCATAGCAGGGACTTCAAACCTGGGCATTTTTCCGTTTTTGGCTAGGGAGGTAAGGGCAGATACTAACTCAGAATTCTCATTCTTCCCTGGGGGGGTGGAGACTAACTAGACATTTCCAAGTCTAGCCACTCCTTCCCCTCACTCCTCAAATGATAGAACCCTGTCTTTGAAATCTCTGCCCCCGCCCCCCCCCCCCCAGCTACTGCTATGTCAGCGTTGGTCTGCATTAAAATGAGAGCTGTGCCTGCCATTTTATCAAACCTCTGCCCGCAATCACAACTTTAACAGCACGTAACAGGCCAATTAACAATTCATTCGAAGTAAGAATATCTACCCCACTGGTTCAATTCGCAGGGTAATCACACAGCATCCAACCTTATAGTACTGGAAGCAAGATTCACTGGAACTGATGAATCTTTGCTCTCTGGATTTGTTAGGTCATTTCTCATTACTAAAATTTAGTGAGACTTATTTCAGCTGTTGAATATTTAAAAAAAACAACAACAAATGGCTCTCCTTCACGTCATTAGCTGTGAACAGCCAACTGAACATTTTTAAGTATGATCTTGCAGGGATCAGTGAACCTGCATAAGTTATGATGGAGTAGTGTTTTCAATGGAGTAGTGATTTTGATGGCTGAAATTGGTAAGTGAAAGAGGGGAAGTGAGGAATTACTGGCCTTTGGGTCTAATGTTGGTGGTAGGGAAGTTTTGAAAAAGCTGAGGGGAAGGAGGAATCTACATGTTGAGAAGTACAATTAATCAAGATACGCCTTCATAAAGAGCAATCTTGCTGACTAACTTGATTGAAATTTTTTGAAGTAGCAGGATGAATTGTTAGTGTGGTTGACGTAGATTGCAATTGAGACAAGCAATTGAGTAAAATATCACATTGCCCAACATGGTAGACTGTTGCAAAAGGTTAAAGCTCATTGGGATCCAGGGCAAAATGGATTCAAATATGACTTTGTAAGGGAGGCAGAGGATGATGATGGTGACTTAAATGTGAATATAGCAGGTATAATTTGCAGATGGCATAAAAATTAATGGTATTTATAAGAGGCTAGTTAGGCTACTTGGTGATATTGAGTTGATAATATGGTCTGAGTGGTGGCAAATGAAATTTAATACTAATGTGTGCATTTTCCAGTCTTAGTCTGGGCAATGCAAAGTAGTACTGAGGAAGGGGGAGTGGTGTTCTTGGTATACAAGTCCAAGAGTCGCTGAAGGTGGCAGTATAAGTAGATGAGGTATTTGAGAAGTTACACAGGATTCTTGCCTTCAGCTAGGAAAAGGATAGGATACTGCTATGGATCCTAAAGAATTTTAACACCCGGGGTGGTTAAATCTGAAACTGCTGGAGAATGCTGTGGATGCATTTTAATGTGTACTTGAATCACCAAGGAGAACCAGACTGTACTGAAAAATATTTAAATAGATGAATGCTCTGGTATTTCCAGAGTAGGCTGAACAATCTTTCTGTTTTGTCACTTTGTCTTTGGGTAGGAGAAGCTTGCAGTAATATAAATTTCTGAATTATTAGGTATGAATGCAGGAGGAGCCAAGGTTAGGTTCTGGGAATATCCATTTTGAGATTTGGAGGCATAAGATGGTAGATCTATGTCTATTCAGTAAAGCCATAAATCTTTCAATTGGCACGTATAATGATACAGGTTTACGTAGTCATTCATAATTGTAGGATGGGCAGTCTGAAAGACTCCTGGTAGGTAGGATCAGATTACATTACCTCACCACTGCCCCATTACCCTACTGGCTGCTGTGTCCTGAGATGCATCTCCCTGCCAGTAAAGTGGTAGTGAGAAATTTGGTGACAAGGAGAAGTGATGAAATGAAGGGGGAAGTGAGGGTAAAGATAAAGAAGGAAATAAGGTTGCCTTGAGCATTGCTTATGAAGCTCAAATGAGTATTTTGGCTTGCTGGTCTTCATTGCCCTGACAACAATGGCCTAATACTGAAGCCACTATTCTCTTGTGTGTTGTTCAGACTTTACAGGTCTTCATCTGTGGCTTTGTTAGAACACCAAATACCTCTGAACTATCTTTTCAGATATTGAGTTTCAAAGCTTGGCCATTCCTTATACTTAAAATCTTTATGCCTTCATTCCTTTTACCAGTTTCCTATCAACTGGAGAAAAACTGTTCCCTTCAGACCCGTTCTGGTTTTGTACATGTGATGCACCATCAATAGCTCACTCTGAGACGTAAAGGCGAGATATTGGCTTTTATTGACTGGAAGAAGGAACAAGCAGTGGTTGACCACCATACTACATCCTGGAGACAGAGAGGCCGGGCTCAGACCTCAATCGCCTTTATACAGGGGTCTGTGGGAGGAGCCACAGGAGCAGTCAGCAGGGGGCATGTCTAGACAGGTATATATAGTTCACCACAACATGTACACAGATTTGATTAAATTTGTCTCCAGGGAAGGTAGTTTGCACTCTTGGTTTGCACTGCACTATCACCATGATAGGAGCAGATAAAATAGCAACATTTAAAAGATAAAGACATGAACAGGTAGCGAACAGAGTGATGTGAATCATGTGCAGCAGATCGGATGTTAGAATGGCATCTTGTTTGTGTAGATATGATGGGCTATAGGGCCTGCCCCTGTACTATTCTATGCTCTATTTCTCTCAACTATGTCAAACAGCTTTAACACCTGACGTGTTCACATTTAGGAATGGAGCAAGCTATTTCCATGTTGGAAGGAATGGGTTCCATGCTCCTGCCTCCACACACGTCATTGATCAAAATCCCCACTTTTTCTCCCAACATTTTTGGACTGCCTTGACTGCTACCTGATGTTGTAGCAGTACACTTGAATCTAATCAGGTAGAAAGTAGACACTAAGATTAGGCCAATTAGTTGTATAGACTGCATGGTCAATAGGTTTGAAATGGATTTATTTAGGTTTCATTCACCAACCTTGTTTAAGGTGATCAGCAACAGGATGAACACAATGTTAGAGTCATTGGAATGAGAATTGTTCCCTAAATAAAAATTTTAACAGGCCCTCCTAGCCCACTGAGCCATGCTGCCCAGTAACCCAACTAGTTACTAGAAGGTAACTAGTAGCCTCATCACAGGACCATTTACAACGATCAATCAGCCTACTAACTGGTGCAGCTTTGGACTGGGTGGAAGCCCATACATGCATGGGGAAAATCGTACAAACTTTCTTCCAGGGGACATTGGAACTGAACCTTACCCTGAGCTTTAATAACAGCACTCTAACTGCTACGCTGCTGTGAGCCCTATATATTCACCCACTGAATGTGGGCATTGATGGAGTGACTAATTGGTTATTTCTAATATCACATGAAATGGTGGCATATTGCTACCACCTTGACCTGCCACAGTCCTTGTAGTGAAATAATATCTTCTATACTTCCCTAGCACTGTAGTGCTATGGGATTGTGAGTACAAGACTTAGACCCAACATAACAGAGCATTGGGGTATTTGAACTTGTTGGGTGTTCCAGAGGGATGAAAGAGGTTTAAGTTTGCAGATGCTACTGATGAGCTGCCATAATGCATTGTACAGATTGGACCAATTGTGTGATGGCAATGGAGGGAATATAGTTTGGAGTGCTGCTCACACCTCTGCTTTGAAAATAGTTAATTTTAAACATAACTGAATTTAAAAGAAAGTGATTGAGCTTAATTTGATGGAAATAGGTGTTGCTTTTCATTTGTGCAACATAGATGTAACTTGCTGTCTTGGTATTTCTTTGTAAGAAATTGGAAAGTAATGATTCAAACTAGTACCTAAAAGATTGTTCATCAATTCAAATAGAAGTTTAGAGTATTGAGCATCATTGTTTCCATTTGGCTTTTCCCCCCACAGAGTTACAAAGGGAATCTGGAACTTTTCACTCTGAACAGTGTATGTTAGCTGTTAATTATGTAACATTCTTCTTAAGTGATGCAGCCTTAGTGCAGCTGTAATTATTTGTAATTGTTACATTTGGCAGATTTGTTTCACTTACCACTTATTAGCCCAAGCTGAATGTCCAAATCCTGCAGCATTCAGCATGACACATTCAGCATGCATAAGCAATCGATCTTAAACAATTTATCAGATATCATGAACAATGTTTCGTGTGTACTTGATTAAAACTTTAAATTGGAAATAAATAGGCATCCCTGGTAATGACAGAATTGACTCCCAGATACTGCTAAAGCAGGCTGTGAACGTTCAGACCATACCTACATTGACCCATGTAAAACTAGTTGAACGTGCTGGTTACTGCTGGGAGATGCTGATGAGGAATGATCTATAGCAGTTGACCAAGCGAATGTGAGGAAGACTGAGGCCATATGGCTCATATGGCTTTAGGCTTTCCCCTGTGCCTAAAGGGGAAAGCCTTGTTGCCTCTATAAGAAGTAAAAAAAAACCATCTGTGGATTGTTTAAAAAAAAATAAATTGCATTGACAAATTCTTTCACTGGTTTGGCCAGGCAAGGAAATTAAAAATAAACCTATGCATGTCATTGGTTAAAATTTGTAAACTGACTTTCATGTGTTGTGTGCTTCATTATGCATTTATAAACATTCCCAAATGGTGTCTGCCTGGCTTTCATCACTGTTCAGAAGAGAAAATTATGATTGAAGTCTGCTTGAAGTATTCAAGATTAGTAGTATGACTTAGTTCCCTACCCAGTGTACCTGGCTCTTCAGCTAAACTGATCTGTTTACAGACTCCCCAAAGGAAATAAAGGCCAAATGCATACAAGGGAGCAGTGCTTAAAAGCCATTGGGTTTCAGTGATGCAGTTTATGGAGTGTACAATACTGTAGGGGGGGGGGGTCAAAGGAACCAATTATTCTTGCAAGTGGCAATGTGCAGATGTCCCTATGTAGTGGAATGTCATGAATGATGGCATAAAAGGCAAATCATTTTTTGGATGAGTAGATTAATGTTTTGTGTAGAATCAACATAATAAGGGTCATAAAACAGTTTTTTGGCACTGCAGTTTCTAGGAAAGATTCTGCTGTTGCTGTATACAGCTTCTTCAGCTCCATCTTTCATTCCTTTCCTATCAACCAATATTCATTATGATTTAATTACTCCTGCATCTTATATTTCACAGATCCTCTCTCTCCCACCACCACCACTCCCACCCATTTCATTGTCTGCCTTTCTCCTAACTTAAGAAATGGTAAATTGGAAAATTCCTAATTCCTTCCAGTTCTGGAGAATGGTTGCTCCTCTTTGACCTCCAGTTCCAGCACTTTCTGTTTTCAGTATAGCAATATGGATAATTATCATTGATATTGAAGCCACAGGATTTCCCGGTTATTAGACAGATGGTTTGAGAGGGATGGAATGTCCCATTTAGTAACTTGGAAGAATGAGAATGAGAATAGCAGTTTTACTAATGCAATGCAAATTGGTGAAGAAGATAAATACTGTACACAGAAACACAGAAAACCTATGGCACAATACAGGCCCTTCGGCCCACAAAACTGTGCTGAACATGTCCTTACCTGAGAAATTACTTGGGGTTACCCATAGCCCTCTATTTTTCTGAGCTCCATATACCTGTCCAGAAGTCTCTTACAAGACCCTATTGTATCCGCCTCCACCACTGTCACCGGCAGCCCATTCCATGCACTCACTACTTGCTGCATAAAAAAACTTACCCTGATATCTCCTCTGTGCCAACTTCCAAACACCTTAAAACTGTGCCCTCTTGCCTTTTCTGCCTGGGGGAAAAAGCCTCTGACCGTCCACATGATCAATGTCTCTCATCATCTTGTACATCTCTATCAGGTCCCTTCTCATCCTCCATCGCTCCAAGGAGAAAAGGCCGAGCTCACTCAACCTGTCTTCATAACACATGCTCCCCAATCCAGGCACCATCCTTGTAAATCTCCTCTGCACCTTTTCTATGGTTTCCACATCCTTCCTGTAGTGAGGTGACTGGAACGGAGCACAGTACTCCAAGTGGGTTCTGACCAGGGTCCTATATAGCTGCATCATAACCATTACTTTGTCATAACTATTGCTTTGCTATCTTTTTTCAAAAAAGTGAACGGGAAAACATTTCTGTAACACGTTCACTAGAGGGCACTCTCGTTATATACTAGCAGTCTGTTGCAAGTTAGGCTACAATCAGCTTTGTATTAAAGACCTGAAATGTCTCTGATCAGTTGACCACCACTTGCTTATTCATGTGACACGTAGGTCACTATTTTAGCAATAACATTGATGTTAACTATGGAATAAAAGAATGGCATATGAATAGAAATTACAACATGGATTCTGGCCTTTTAACTTGTCTGTTTTGGCGTTTACTATCCATATAAACAACTAGTCATAATCACCCCAGACTTTGTTCTAATATCAGTTCACAATTTTAAACTTGACAGTGTTTGCCTCATTTTGATGTACTATATATAGTACAAAAGTCGTGTGCGTGTGTGTGTATATATATCTCAGTACTGCAGCAATTTTGTTTTGCACTGTATTGCTGCCAAAAAAAAAACAAATTTCATGACATGAGTGATGATAAACCAGATTTTGATGTGGTCCCCTATTGTGTACTGAGAGTGAGAAGGAGGTAGGGAGAGAGAAAGGAGCAGAAGCTATAAGAGAGATATTCTTTGATTATCAAAAAACCAATTATTTGGAATCAAATTGCCTTGACTAATGCGTCTGCACTTTTGCCACCTCCTCCCCGGCATTTATTTACCACCTATCCACATCCCTCCTGCGGTGCTCCACCCTCGCCATCAGTGGATGTCTGGAATTGGAGCTACTTCCTTATTGTCACATGTACTGAGATACAGTAAAAGGTGTGTCTTGTATACTGTCCATACTGATCAAACCATTACACATTGAATTGAGGTAAAACAACACAATACCAAATAAAGCGTAATAGATGCACAGAGTACAGTGTAGATAAATAAAGTACAAGATCATAAGGTAGATTGATTCCGGTCCATCTTATCATACTAGGGAACCATTCAATGGTCTTAACAGTGGGGTAGAAGCTGTCCATCTGCCTGGTGGTACATGCTTTTAGTCTTTGGTATCTTCTCTCTTCCATTGGACAGAAGAGACAATATTTGGGATGGGTGAAATCTTTGATTATGCTGGCTGCTTTAATGAGGCAGCAAAGAGTCAATGAAGGGAGTCCAGTTTCTGAGATGAGCTGAGTCCACCACGATGCAGTTTCTTGCAGTCACATGCACAGCAGTTGTGCATCCAGATAGGAGGCTTTCTATGGTGCATTGATAAAAGTTGGTAAGGGTTGATGGGGACATGCCAAATTTCTTTAACCTCCTGAGGAGGCAGAGACATTAGTAACCTTTGACTGTGGCATCTGAAAGGTTGGACCAGGAGAGACTTTGGTGATGTTCACTTCTAAAAGTTTGAAACTTTCAGTCTCATCTCAGTAAATAGGAGCATATGTACACTTCCTTTCCTGAATTAAATGACCAGCTCTTCTATTTTGCTGACATTGAGGAAAATGTTGTCATGATGCCATGTCTTTATCTCCTTCCTGTACTCCAGCTCAGTTTTTTAGACATATCTCACTATGGTGATATCATCTGCAGACCTGTAGATGGAGTTAGAGCAGAATCTGACAGTCTTACCAATTAAGACTTACCAATAGTAGAGTAGAACAGGGGGCTGAGGAAACAATCTTGTGGAGCACAATTCTTAGCTGTGGCAGCTAGCACGATGCTGTAACAGCTCAGGGTAGTGGAGTTCAATCTCATCATCCTCTGTAAGGAGTTTGTACATCCTCTTAATAGAATGCGTAAATTTTCCCTGTTGGTGTGTGGCCAAGTGGTTAAAGCGTTCGTCTAGTGATCTGAAGGTTGCTGGTTCAAGCCTTGGCTGAGGCTGCGTGTGTGTCCTTGAGCAAAGCACTTAACCACACATTGCTCTGTGATGAATCCGGTGCCAAGCTGTATGGGTCCTTATGTGCTTCCCTTGGACAACATTGGTGGTGTGGAGAGGGGAGTTTTGCAGCTTGGGCAACTGCCAGTCTTCCATTAAAAGAAAACCCTGCCCAGGCTTGCAGCCTGGAAACTTTCCAAGGCACAAATCCATGGTCTATTGAGACTAATGGAGGCCTACACACAAATTTTCCCTGTGTGCTCTGGTTTCCTTCTACAGTTGAAAGATGTACCAGGTAGGTTAATTGGTGACTGGAAATTGTCCCATGATTAAGGTTAGGGTTAATTCAGTTTTGTTGGGAGTTGCTAGGTGGTGTGGCTTGAAGGGTTACTGGAAGGGCCTATTTTGTGCTGTATCTAAATAAAATAAAAATGGCAAAGATGTTGCTGCCTGTCCTTAATGATTGCAGTCTGTTGATCAAGAAGTTGGGAATCAAGTTGCAGAGGAAAGTGTTGACTCCAGTAATCTGGAATTTGGTGATGAGTTTACTTGGAATTACAGTATTGATGGTGGAGCTGTAGTTCACAAACAATACTCTATCATAGATGTTATTACTGCTAAGGTACTTCAGAGATGAAGAAAGGGCCAGGGCTATAATATCACTGTAATTTGTTTCAGTAGTAGGCAAATTGCAAGGTCAGAGTTGATGTGTAACATGACTAGCTTCTCCAAGTGCTTCATGATGGTGGATGTCAGCCACACTTGGTGCCTTAATTCAATGCCTTGTTTTTGTTTCATAATCTTCCACTGGACATTATCCAATTCACACCACAAGGTGCAAGGCCATGACCAACATCAATAAGAGAATGTATAACTACACACCCTTGTCAGGACTAACACTGCCATCACGGAGTTTCACTCTACAAACTTCACTTAAATAGCATGTCTACAAAAGAAGGTCAGAGGCTGAGATCTTAAGGCAACATTCTGACTTCCTGCCACCCCAAAGCCTTACCACACTCTCAAAGGCACAAATCACATTCCAGTTCTTACTTAGAGCGATTGTAAGCAAGGTGGGAGATTGGAAAACTGATTGGATGAGGACTAACCCATCAGGAGGGACAGAATATGGGGGCATAAGTACCACTGGACTTGACCTGCCCATGCATCATCTTTGAATGTGGCAGAGTTCATCATCGAAGCATTGGTTATAATTGATATTTGTACCCAGCTGGAAGCCCAAGAAGAGTTTATTTGTCATATATGCTGGGAAAGCATAGATCCTATGTCAATCTTGACTTTGAGTATACTCAACTAGAGCAGCCATAACTCTTTGGGTAGCGAATTCCAAAGATTCACCATCTTAATGAAGAATTCTTTCCTCATCTTGGTTTCATATTTCTCAGTCTAGGTTTTAAAGTTCTAGGTTCTCTAGCCTTTTGCTATCCACCCTTGTCTAGTTGTCTTAAACAGATTACTTCTCATTCTTCTAGACTAATGATTTTAGGCTCATCAGACTCAGATTTATTCTTGTGGGACATTCCTGTCTATGATAGTCTATGACAGTCACTGTACAGGTCCTCCAGCCCATGATGTAACAACCTTTTAAATTGCTCCAAACCCTTCTTTTCCACATAGACCTCCGCTATTCTTTCAGCTATGTGCCTGTCTTAAGAATCTCTTAAATGTTTCGAATGTATCTGCCACAACCACATCTCTTGCAGCTCTTACCATGCACCCACCAGACAGTGGGAGAAGAAACATACCTCTGACATCTCTCCTATGCTTCCTTCCAATCATCATAAAATGACGCCCTCTTGTATTAGCCATTTATATCTCACGACATTGGCTGTCCACTCTATCTACGGGTCTTATCATCTTGTACAACTCTATCAACTCACCTCTCACCCTGTTTTGCATTATTTTGAGGATATTTGTTATTTTACCATAAACTATCAAATTTCTACAGATCTACCATGGACAGCATTCTAACAGGTTTCATCATTGTTTGGTACGGAGGGGCCACTGCACAGGATCAGAAAAAGCCTCAGAGGATTGTAAACTCAGTCAGCTCCACCAACCGCCTCACCACTGAGGATGTCTTCAAAATGTGATGCTTCAAAAAACAGCATCTATCATTAAGGATCCACACCACCCAGGACATGTCCTCTTCTCATTACTACTGTTAGAGAGGAGGTACAGGGTCAGTAGTTCAGAAGCAGCTTCTTCGCTCTGACATAAAATTTCTGAGCAGGCAATGAAACAATGGAACTACTTTTGCTCTCCTTTTACTCTATTTAATTTCGTATGCCACTAAACAACAAATTCCACAACATATGGCAGTGATAATAAACATGATTCTGATTCTGAGATGTTTTCTTTACCTCTGCTAAAGAAAATAATAAGTGTTGTTTCTGCCTGGATTAGAGAGCATGGTCTTAAGAGGAAAGACTGAGCAAGCTATGGCTTTTTTTCTTTGGTGTGAAGAAAGAGAGTTGAATTGACAGAGATGTAAAAGATGGTAAGAAACTTAGATCCAGTAGATAGCCAGAAACCTTTTCCCAGGGAGTAAATGGCTAATATGAGGGGAATAACTTATAAGGTGATTGAAGGAAAGTATAGGGAGATAACAAAGTTAAGTTTTTTAAACAGAGTCAAGTCAAGTCAGGTCACTTTTTATTTATATTTCGAACATAACTGCTGGTACAGTACACAGTAAAAACAAGACAATGTTTTTCAGGACCATGGTGCTAAATGAAAAAGTACAAAAACTAAACTAAACTACGTAAAAACAACACAGAAAAAAAATACTACACTAGACTACAGACCTACCCAGGACTGCATAAAGTGCACAAAACAGTGCAGGCATTACAATAAGTAATAAAAAAGATAATGGGCACAGTAGAGGGCAGTAAGTTGGTGTCAGCCCAGGCTCTGGGTATTGAGGAGTCTGATGGCTTGGGGGAAGAAACTGTTACATAGTCTGGTCGTGAGAGCCTGAATGCTTCGGTGCCATTTCCCAGAAGGCAGGAGGGAGAAGAGATTGTATGAGGGGTGCGTGGGGTCCTTCATAATGCTGTTTGCTTTGCAGATGCAGCGTGTAGTGTAAATGTCTGTAATGGCGGGAAGAGAGACCCCGATGATCTTCTCAGCTGACCACACTATCCGCTGCAGGGTCTTGCGATTCGAGATGGTACAACTTCCGAACCAGGCAGTGATGCAGCTGCTCAGGATTCTGTCAATACATCCCCTGTAGAATACGATGAGGATGGTGGGGTGGGAGATGGACTTTCCTCAGCCTTCGCAGAAAGTAGAGATGCTGCTGGACTTTCTTTGCTATGGAGCTGGTGTTAAGGGACCAGGTGAGATTCTCCGCCAGATGAACACCAAGAAATCTGGTGCTCTTAACGATCTCTACTGTGGAGCCGTCGATGTTCAGCGGTTGGGGGGGGGGGTCACTTTGTGCCCTCCTGAAGTCAACAACCATCTCTTTTGTTCATATTCAGAGACAGGTTGTTAGCTCTGCACCAGTCCATTAGCCACTGCACCTCCTCTCTGTAAGCTGACTCGTCGTTCTTGCTGATGAGACCCACCACGGTCGTGTCATCGGCGAACTTGATGATGTGGTTTGAGCTGTGTGTTGCAGCACAGTCGTGGGTCAGCAGAGTGAACAGCAGTGGACTGAGCACACAGCCCTGGGGGGCCCCCGTGCTCAGTGTGATGGTGTTGGAGATGCTGCCTCCGATCCGGACTGACTGAGGTCTCCCAGTCAGCAAGTCTAGGATCCAGTTGCAGAGGGAGGTGTTCAGGCCCAGCAGTTTCAGCTTTCCAATCAGTTTCTGAGGGATGATTGTGTTGAATGCTGAACTGAAGTCTGTGAACAGCATCCAAAAGTATGTATCTTTTTTATCCAGTGGGTTAGGTCCAGGTGGAGGATGATGGCAATGGCGTCATCTATTGAGCGGTTGGGATGGTACTCAAACTGCTGGGGGTCCAGTGAGGGAGGCAGCAGGGTCTTGATGTACCTCATGATGAGCCCCTCGAAACACTTCATGATGATGGATGTGAGTGCAATGGGACGGTAGTCATTGAGGCAGGACACTGAAGACTTCTTCGGCACGGGGACAATGGTGGCAGCCTTGAAGCATGTTGGAATGATGGCGCTGCTCAGGGAGATGTTGAAGATGTCAGTGAGAACAACTGCTAGCTGGTCTGCACATCCTCTGAGCACTCTACCAGGAATATTGTCTGGTCCAGCAGTCTTCCATGGGTTGACCCTGCACAGGGTTCTTCTCACATCGGCCACGGAGAGACACAGCACCTGGTCATTTGGAGGAGGGTGGACTTCCTTGCCGCCATGTCATTTTCTGCCTCAGAACGAGCATAGAAGTTGTACAGTGCATCTGGGAGGGAGGCATCAACTGCACAGATGTCCTGTAGTTGGTGATGTCCTGAATAACCTTCCACATGTGCCGTGTGTCACTGCTGTCCTGGAAGTGGCTGTGGATTCACTGGGCGTGTGCACGTTTTGCCTCTCTGATGGCCCGGGACAGTTTGGCCCTCGCTGTTGTTAGGGCTGCCCTGTTGCCTGCTCTGAATGCGGAGTCATGGGTCCTCAGCAGTCGCCATCATTTGCAGCCTCCCTGAACGTGTGCCAGTCAGTGTGCTCAAAGCAGTCTTGAAGAGCAGAGATGGCTCCTGCTGGCCAGGTTTTCACCTGCTTCTGAACTGGTCTTGGTGAATACGTGGAACACCCTGCCAGGGGTAGTGGTAGAGGCAGAAATATTAGGGACATTTATGAAACTCTTAGATAGGAATATGAATGATAGAAAAATGGAGAGCTATCTTGGAGGAAAGAGTTAGGTTGTTCTTACGGTAGGTTAAAAGGTCAGCATTATGGGCTGAAGGGCCTATACAGTGCTGTAGTCATCTATGTGACGTGATCCTTTTCCAATTACTTGCTGCTCCTCTGTTCTATGTCAGTAATTCACATGGAAGGATGACCAAGTCCTTTTAAATTCTGTACTTAGACCCATCAATCTTTTACCATGTTAAAAATACTCCTAGTTATTTTATCAGGTGTTGTGACCTCTCATTTTCTGCATTATACCTTCCCCATTCTCACCTTGCCTGTCTATATCTCTCTGACACCCCTCTGCGTTCTCTCACCTCCCTTCTTTACAGCATCAACAATGAAGTTCCAAGGAATTCATCCAATCTTCTGCTGTATCTTTGAAAATTTTGGCAATATGTTCCATCAAAGGGACATTAAACAGGGAATCTATGTTTATGTCTGCCCAGGAATAGCACTAGGGGGAGCCAATGAATTAAAGTTACTTTTGGATCTTTTGATGAAACTGATATGCTGGCAGTTTCACCATGTGGTGTGTGGATTTCATATATTGCACAAAGGAATTTGGTCACAAGCCTTATAGGTTAAAAAATAGCTACAGGTCTTCAACTTATTTGGTGCTGTTATTGGAACAGAGACATAAAGATATACCTAACTGGGATTTTGATATCACTTGCAGAAGTGCATTTGTGCCTTGTGGCATGGAAAATTTGTTTAGAAGCAAACCTGCACAAGACAGATGAGGTCTGCTTTTGACATATTCAAAGGAACTAGCCAGATCTGGTTTGTGGCCTTGGGCAATGACGCGTGGAACCTTCTGCAGATAGTCATTTAAGATCTTTTACTCACTGCACTCTCCATCCCACACTTCTATCTTGATGTGAATGTTCTTTGGGCCTTTTAGTACCTGATCTACATACATTCATTCCCCAAATTAAAAGTTCGACTTTTTCTATATTTCTGTCCTTGGCTAGTGTTGGAGAAGAAGAGAAGAGACTTGTGGGAATTTGTGTACATTGGGCACATGTCAATTGCACAGGGTGCACAGGCCAGAAGAGGAAGAGAATATTGTTGCAGGAGACTCAGATGTAAAATATACATGACCTGTTCTGCATCAGCAGTTCAGTGTATCTTTTGAGAGTAAAACAATTTATAGACTTTATGAAGAGAACTTACGAAGTACTAGTGTAGAATATTTATTTGGTTTTTTATTATTACTGAAAGAGTAGAAATCAGTATTTTATTTAACTTGAATCTAAATAAAGAACTTGTATGTTTTGAAATGCGTGAAATATTAGCTACTGAGTAAAATGCAAAATTTGTAACCACATGACTAGTACAGTCGGCGCTCCTTATCCGTGAATTCCACATGCGCGAATTCAACCAACCGCGAATCGCAAAAACCCGGAAGTGCTCTTCCAGCACTTATTGTTTGAACATGTACAGACTATTTTTTCTTGTCATTATTCCCTAAACAATGCAGTATAACAACTATTTTACATAGCATTTACATTGTATTAGGTATTATAAGTAATCTAGAGATGATTTAAAGTATACGGGAGGATGTACCTGGGTTATCGTAGATCGGGATCGGAAAAAAATCGGAAGTTCTCTTGCTAAGTCAGTCGGAACAGGTACACCCGATATTATTTAGCGTCAGTCAAACGTTTGTCTTAGTATATAGTATATATTTTACCTTTCTATGCATATGAAACACTTGAAAACATTTGTTTCAGCGCCGGGCTCGGGAACGGAATTTCCCGAGTGACAGACTGGTGACAGACCGCTCTCCACTGTGCCGGGTTGATGTGGAGGATCAAAAACCCCAAACCCCAAAACCCAATAATTAAACTACTTTGTTGCTTAGTAATAATTGTAGCTTTCATCGGGGCAGAGCCTTTCTCACTTTATCCTTTAAAATAGTTCCAATCGTTGACCAATGTAGCCTAACGCTTTTCCAATGACCGATGGCGTTTCACCCCTTTCCGATCACTTTATTACTTCCACTTTATTTTCAATCGTGATCATGATTATTTTCATGAACAGAAACACTGCGGATTCAGATCTTTGCCGCTAGGTCCTAATGTCCACCGCACTGAGACGGGTTAAATAAGGTCTGGGGTTCCGCTGGGTCCTAAGGTCTAGCTAAGTGAGACAGGTTGAATAAGGGACTTGAGCATCTGTGAATTTTGGTATCCGCGAGGGGTCCTGGAACCAGTCCCTCGCGGATAAGGAGGGCCGACTGTACCCAGTGTTCTATGGAAGACCATAAGACATTCTAGAGAATTAGGGCACTTGGCCCATTGAGTCTGCTCTGCCATTCCATCGTAGCTGATTTATTATACCTCTTAACTCCATTCTGCTGCCTTTGGTCCATGATGTTGTGCCGGGTCTTTAACCTACTCCAAGATGAATCTGTCCATTCCCTCCCACATAGCTCTCTATTTCCGTTTATCCATGTATCTATCTAAGACTATTTTAAATATCCCGAATGTACCTGACTCTATTACCACCCTGGCAGCACGTTTCACACACCTGCTCTCTGTGTAAAAAAGCTTCCCTTTGGCACCTCCCTATACTTTTCTCCCAATACCCTAATTATGCCCTCTCGTATTAGCATTTTCTGCCCTGGGAAAATATCTCTGACTGTCCACTTGATCTATGCCTCTTATCATCTTGTACATCTCTGTCAAATAGTTACCTTTCATTTTCCTCTTCAAAAAGAAAAATCCTAGTTGGTTCAATCTATCCTCATAAGACATGCTCGCCGATTCAGGCATTGTCCTGGTAAATTTCCTCTGCATCTCTATAAAGCTTCCACGTCCTTCCTATAATGAGGTGACCAGAACTGAACACAATGTTGTAATTTGTTGTATTTCATTGATGTTGCTATTTAGTTTTACATGCATTTGAGAAGGGTATTAGCTTAAAAACTTAATAGTTATTTAAACTACGTTTAACTTGGGAGATAGACTTCAGTATGCAATTCACCTCAATACAGTACTGTGTAAAAGTCTTAGGCACATATATAGAGTGAAGGTGGCTAAGACTTTTACACAGTTATTGTTGTTCAGTCATTAAGTCGAGTCTGACTCTTTGTGACCTCATGGATCATATGGTCCACAGGGTTTCCAAGCAAGATATGGAAGTAGATTGCCAGGCTTTTCTTCCACGTGTATACTGCTGCTGCCTAGGTTAGGACCCGGCTGGGTTTGAACTCAACACCATCTGCCTTGAAGTCCAGAGCTGATGCTACTACACCACCAGCTAGCCCTTTGCACAGTACTGCACTGTATTCATCAACATGGAGTGGAAAGCAAGGTTGTAAATCAGGCAGGAAAAAAGGATGTTGGTTGGGAATGATGAGGGTGGAGCACCACAGGAGGGGTGTGAGACAGGTGGCAGAGGAGTGCAAGGGCAACGAGTGGCAGGCGTGCAGACACACCCAGCCCTGAAACACCAGGCAAGGCCACTTGATTGCAAAAAGTTGGTTTATTGATCATTACAGTATGTCTCTCTGGTGTTTCTCATTCCCTCTCCTCTCCCTTCCCCTCTTCCCAACCATGATTCTCCTCTCCTTGCCCCCTTCCCACTCTCAGTCCGCTGTAAAGACCCATATCAGAATCAGGTTTATCATCATTCACATATGCCATGAAATTCGTTTTGATTTTTCAACAGCAGTACAGTGCAATACATAAAATTACTACAGTACTGTGTAAAAGTCTTAGGCACCCTAGCTATATATATGTGACTTTTGCACAATACTTGTATATGTTTTCCTGGTGGCAAAGAGCATACAGCAAGTTCGTACACGAATCAAGCATCCACTTTTACACTCATCCTACCCCAACCCATTTTATTCTCCCAACATTTACCATCAATTTTCTGACCCTGAGATTCCACCACTCATCTATTTTCTAGGTGTAATTAGCTGACCAATCTACACATTTTTGGGATGTGAATGAAAACTAGAATATCTAGAGCAGGGGTTCCCAACCTTTTTTCTTCTGTGGACCCTTAACATTAACTGGGGGGTCTGTGGACCCTAGGTTAGGAACCCCTGAAGAGGAAATTCATGTGGTCACAAGGAGCATGTGCAAATTTAGCACAGATAGCTCCTGACATCAGGACTAAACACAGCTCACTGGAGTTTTGAGGAGCAGTTTTAGTTGTCTCACTTACTTATTGCCTGTTACACTGCAGGCATTTAGGGCAGCAGTGAAGGTCCTCCATCCCTGAAACACACAGCCGTAGAAGCGGTCTTAATTGCTGTTTTCATAACAACTTTACTTTACCAGTCAGGGTTGTTGGCCCCAAGCTAAACTCCCGAACCTGGAGGACCAGTGAACCGCTCTTTGTCTGGTATTTACCCATCGACCTGTTTGGCATGGATGAGCATATCAAGAGCCAAAGCATAAAGCTCTAACTCCAGCCAATATAGCTCTCTGGGTCATTGAAGCATGCAAGCCTCCAATCCTGCGACAAGGCTGTGGTCCTCGTGGAGGAGTGTTAGTTGTCATTCGCTCCTATATCCATTAACTTTGTGGAAAGAGGAATATAGATTCATAAAATAAAATAGACAAAGGGGAAATATTTATATAATACACATCGAAGGATATTATATAAAAAGAATTTAATGATAGATAAAGTGCATGCTACAAAGACTAACACAGTGAGCATTTAGTGTTTGCAATCCGACATCATCAAGGTTGCAAGAGTATCAATATTAAGTTCATCTATCCAAGTAACATGAGGAAAACATAGTTTTACAGACTGAAGCAAGTGAACCAGACGACTTGAACTCCTGTTAACACCTGAAGGAAACAACAAACCAGCTCAACTCTCAGCCAGACTAATGGTCTAAAGACTAAACTTTTTTCACCTTTCTATCAGCAAAAACATTACACCTATATTTTAACACCTAAGCTGCAAAACCAAGCACACACAGCTTGCTAAACCAACTGCAATATTCCCCATATTGGACTAGGAACAACTATGAAGCCAAAATAAAAATGTAACTGTGTTTTCAATATGAAATGAGCTTGCTGTGTGTCTTTGAAGGATCAAAAACAATTTGTGAAAACATGAGGGTTTATCATATACCTAATAAAGTCCTGATTGAAGCAATACTGGTCATTTTAGGTCGAGCACCTCTGCTCCACTCGCCAAAAGCTAAAAGGTGGCCAAACAATTTAATTCCAATTCCCATTTCCATTATGACATGTCAGTCCATGGCCTCCTGTTGTGCCACAATGAGCTCCTCCAACCTTCAGGGCGGAGGAGCAACACCTCATATATCTCATATCAGGTAGCCTTCAACCTGATGGCATGAATATCAATTTCTCCTTCCAGTAATTCCCCCCTCCCTCTTCTGTTTCCCACCTTGACCCTTTGACCTCTTCTCACCTTTCTATCACCCTGTCCGGGTCCCTTCCTCCTTTCCTTTCTCCTATGGTCCACTCTCATCTATCAGATTCCTTCCTCTCCAGTCCTTTACCTATCATACCCACCTGGCATCGCCTTATCACCTTCTAGCTACCCTCCTTCTCCTCTCCGCACCATTTTATTCTGGCGCCTTCTCCTTTCCTTTTCAGTCCTGAAGAAAGGTCTCAGGCCAAAATGTAGACTGTTTCTTCATTTCCATAGGTGCTGAGTTCCTCCAGCATTTTGTGTGTGTGCTTTGGATTTTCAGCGTCTGCGGAATTTCTCATCTTTAGGTCATTTTCATTGATGTGAGTAGGGGAGATGTTCAGTCATTTCATCATAGTAACCTGCCTTGTTCAGTTAATATTGGCATCATGTTAAACATTTGTGTTTGAATTGATGGGTGGAAGCTTTTGTGGACAAAGGAACATCTAGCTCTCAACAGAATAAACAAATACAGGTGTTGATTTCCAAAAGCAGATTTCTCTGCCAAATGCACTTGGAAAATACACAATTCCCAGGAGTGAAGGAGAAAAAAAATTCCAGAGACTTGTGATGCTGAGTCTTAACACCTTTAATGATGACACTTTTGCTGGAAAGATGCAAACACACAAGAGCAGGCCGGTTTTGAAGAGGGAAGAAGAATTACCATTCACTATCTAAAATGCTGGCTTCTTGAGATGTGTATAAAAGTCTGGCGAAGGATTGGAGTGGGAGTGGGAAGAAACACCATATGGTATGCGTTTCTTCTTCCATGGACAACGTTTTTGGGATTAGATACTGAGATCTTCTGGACGCTAACTCCATGCTTCAGCCAGAGGACCTGAAAACAGGTTAATTTTACTGCATCTGAACCTGTTGCAAGGTACAATATCCTAGGATGGATGGGCTTTTGATATGTGCTGCCTCCCTACCTAATTGTCTAAGCCTGCAAGTAGTTTGCAGTTTGCAAAGGCTCTTCCTGCCCTTAACCTAAGGAATGTAACTTTACCATCATATTTTACACACAGGTGGTAATGTAGTGACACTTCCATTCAGAGAAGTCATGCATTATTAAATTCAAAGACAGGATGGATGCAATATTGTAAACTTTTTTGCTGGAGAAATACTAAAATGTTTGTACAATATTGAATGAGGATAATCTGAAAGCACACAAAGAAAGTGAGTCAAAGATTTAGGAGGGAAAGGATCAAAATCGAGTCATCACATTGGATGAGCGAGTCTCTTGAGCCAGTCGGTCCTTTGCTTTTTAGTGATTTATAAGTCGTTTAATTGTCATTCGATCATACACGTGTATACTGTACAGCTAAATGAAACAGTGTTCCTCCAGGACAAAAGAGCACATGCAGTCACACACAGCACATAGCAAATAGCAGATATAGTTATGATAGCACATACAGTCACAGAATAATATTGAAAGGTTGAACAAGTTAGGTCTCTATTCATTGGAGCGTAGAAGGTTGAGGGGGGATTTGATCGAGGTATTTAAAATTTTGAGAGGGATAGATAGAGTTGACATGAATAGGCTGTTTCCATTGAGAGTAGGGGAGATTCAAACGAGAGGACATGATTTGAGAGTTAGGGGGCAGAAGTTTAAGGGAAACACGAGGGGGTATTTCTTTACTCAGAGAGTGATAGCTGTGTGGAATGAGCTTCCTGTAGAAGTAGTAGAGGCCAGTTCAGTTGTGTCATTTAAGGTAAAATTGGATAGGTATATGGACAGGAAAGGAGTGGAGGGTTATGGGCTGAGTGCGGGTAGGTGGGACTAGGTGAGATTAAGAGTTCGGCACGGACTAGGAGGGCCGAGATGGCCTGTTTCCGTGCTGTGATTGTTATATGGTTAAGTCACTGAGTGGCATGGCCTGAAGATTGATAATGCATGGGATGTTTTCCTGGAGCTACGTTTCTGTAAGAACAAGAACGTAGCAGTTCCTCATCTCACGTTGGGTCATCAGCAGGTGAAGGGAACACAGCTTGTTCAAAGTTACATTTAATGTCAGAGAAACGTATACAATATACATCCTGAAATGCTTTATCTTCGCACACATCCATGAACACAGAGAAGTGCCCCAAAGAATGAATGACAGTTAAACATGAGAACCCCAAAGTGCCCCCCCCCCAGCTTCCCCCTCCCGCACATAAGCGGCAGCGAGCAATGATCCCCCTCCCCCCAGCAAAAAAAAACACACCCGCTACCAAGCACAAGTGTGAGCTAGGCGATAGCAAAGACACAGACCTCGCAGTTATCCCAAAGGCGATCACTTTTCATCCGGCATTCCACAAACCTCAGGTTCTCTCCCTAATAATGGGAAGTGTTCCCCCCCCCATTGTCTTATATTTACTGGTTTATCACCACTCGCCTCTGAGGATTTAAATACAAGCAATAAGAAATGATTGTCAACTAAGGGTAATAAGCAGAGTGGCAAAATAAATTCAATTTTGTCAATTAAATGATACTTTATGAGAGAATGTGATTGTTTATCATTCAAATCCATTATCTAAGGAGTTGATTGTGTTTCAGTAAATTCAAAAATCATTCTGCCGAACAACACACATCACAGAGCAAAGAACTTTAAACTCACCTTCAAAGACCGTCCCACTCACCCTATGTATAGTCACTGGTCTTTACAATATCAAAATTGAAACCACATTTGGAATTGTTTCTAATTGTGGTCATCTGGTGTGATCAAGAGAACTCATACAAGTGTTCATACAATTGAACCATTGTGTTTTTTTGTTTGATGATGTGTCTCCTAACTTTCAAGTCAACTAATTCTGTAAATATTTTACAGAAATCGATTAAATACATATGGAAAAGCACAATAGATTAGAATGTATACTCGATGAATTTGATTATTAGCTGAAGTATATAAGGACATTAATTTTTATGGATAGATTGTAAATTCTCATGTGATGTGAATATAATTAACAAACACACTTTTCTCCATTTTTCATGAGCTTCCTTACTGTTTTCTAAACTGCATCACACAAACAGTAAAACACACAAACTTCAGTCTGAAAGTAACCAGGGAATCACTAAAATTATATGATAAAGTGAGTTTAAAAAATAGAGCTTATTTGACAGTGATTTGAACTTTTATAACATTTAATACTTGTTTATTTGCATAGCTTCCAAACATGGAAACACTGGAATATTTTGGTCAATTCACGTGAGCATTCAAAAAAAAATCTGGAGTGCTTTCTGGAAAAATTCTGAAAATACATTCTTTGAGAAATTTGTATTAGACTGGAGCACTGCTTTCCATTTTCCTTGCTTCCTGAGCAAATTAAGCTGGTACAAATGTAGAAATGACACTCCTTGTATATAACATCTGGGTTCTCAGCAAGCAGAGCGTAAAACAGACTGGCAGCCACACTATTAAAAGGCAGGAAGCCCGATAGATGGTTTATCTGACTTACTTATCCAATTACTTTTGTACTTTTAGAGTAATTTCATTCTTGTTTTCATGTCATTCCTAATGTATTTATTAAATTGACAAGCACACATGAAAAATATCCCTGAGCAGTTTGGCTTAACCGATATTTAGTGGTTGCGTACTTTCCTTAAACAGCCAGGTGGATCAGCTCAGAAATATGACAAAAAACAGCAAAGTGGAATCTAATTAGATATAAAAATCTTAATTATTAGGGATCTTATTAAAATACTTCAACAAATTCTATGCCAGAGTTTTCAGGGGCATCATCCGATTATCCCTGTTCAGATGAACAAATCAGTGCAGTTAATATGGTCCACTGAAAAATAAATACTGGGTATAGTTAATTTAAAAGATGATTTGCCAATCAAATTTTCTTAAAATAATATCCTATTTCATAGTTTTTCTCTAGCTTTTGATACTATGTCTACAGTTTATTAAACATATTCCCACTGATACAGTATTTGCTCTGCTTGGCCTGCCTTATTTACCAGAAACATACATCAATGACTCCTTCAAATACCCAGAATTGCATTTCAAAACTTCCTCTCCCTCTTTAACACAAATCTTATGTCTATCCACTCTACATTTGAATAGTTGAAGTCCTCCATCATCACCTCTCTAGTCTGCATATCTTTGCAATTACTCTGCAAATTTCCCCATCTACACCAATTCCCTCATTGATGGTTGAAAGACTAATTCCAGTAGGGCAATTACATCCACATTGTTTCTTAACTCTGATCAAATTTATTGATCTCTCTTGAACAGCATTACTTTCCTTCAATACAACAGCCAGCACGCTGCTTTCTTCTTTACCATACATTTCCTGAATACTTGCATCCAGGAGTATTAAATATCCATTCTAACCCTGTTTTAAACATCCCTGATATTGTTGCAATATAATTTCCAGTGTGCCATTTGAGCCTGCTGCTTTGCTATCCTTGTTTAATACCCTTTGACCATTTAACTAAAGTGCTGTAGACATTTTGCATTGATTTACGGACTAGCGTCTTGTGCTATCAACTTCTCACAATCCTTTTGCACTTGTCCTCTTTTTCATTGCCACATACTGGTATCCACCCCATTTGCCGAAACCTAATTTCTTCTCAGATCTGCATCCATCAGGGAATCCTCCTCTTAATAACCTAATTGTGGCCCAAATGAAATCCTTGCTGCTTAATATCAAGATGTGAGATTGTTAATTTTCCTTTGTGGTATCAAAGACAATTTACATGGTTAAGAGGAATAGCAGAAATTGCCTTCTCATGCTCTAAAAAGCAAGATCAGTTTCTGAGAATGCAACATGTGCTTAATTAACATCAAAGATGACTCACAAGTCCCAAAACTGCAGTCTTTTATAATCATGAGTTTTGACATAATTCTTAGAACCTCTTGAAGATAATACCAGACGGTTATTGCATCAGCAAGTACTATATTTATTGCATCTCTTCACAAACAAATTACAGAGTGTTGATGTGGCTCCATTTTGTACTTTGCATTATTCATCTGGGTATGAATTTTCAGGGCCATCAAAATCAAAAGTGACTATAGGAAACTTAAAAGAATGTTCATAAAATTACTTGCCTGCAAAATAGCGAATCTGTTATATTAAAAGGGCATTGTTTGAACACATGCAAACAATAAAACATAATGCTATTGATTTATAGAAGGAAATAGCCTAATTGAAAGAAACATGTTTCACATCTTACATAAATTAAATGTGAGTTATGCACGACAATTTATAATTTCCCTATGTATATTATCAAGGTTAAATCACATAGGAAATTGCCTCCCTTTTCTCTAAGGAACAAGGTAATTTGTGGAGAATGCAGTGGAGAACGCAATCTGAGTTTGAATAACTATGAAGATGATGACTCACAAGTTGTGAAACTGCATTCTGAATGGAGGAAGACTTATGTTAGCCAGTTACTACAGTTTTAGTTTTGTGAGCTCACTTGTTGTAATCTTCCAAATTTCGATTTACCCAGACATTCCTGACTTGTTAAGAGCTTTGATGAATTTATGAAGTAAAATATCTAAGTTGTTAATGTTACTTCTGTGAATCTTTACTTGATGTCATGACTTGACCGTTTTTGTAAAGCTGAAAATGGGGTTGTGATGTACCACATAGTAAAGTCCTCATTGTAGTTCAGAATGCACATGAAAGTAAGCGAGACAAGGGACAGCTTTTTAATTGCTTGTTTTAAAATTAAAAGTCTGGTGATTAACAAAAGAAAATGAAGAGGACATCTTGAAAATTGAGATTTTGAGGAGGATTCTAAAAAGAAGAAATAGAAACAAAAAAGATCTTGACAATTCTGATGAACGATGAATTGACCTACTATGTCGACTCTCTCTCTCTCTCTCTCTCTCCTGACGTGCTACCTGACATGCTGAGTGTTGCTGGCGATTTTGCGTTTGTTCGAATGTTTGACCACTTTGCTAACTTCAGGTTTCCAGGTCTCAGCGGACGTCCAGTCCTTTTTCATCTTTAGCTCACACCAGGATGGCGTGAGGGTCCTTCAGTCCTTCCTTGAACAGAGACCCAACCACATTCATCCTCCAGCACCACATTCCCTCACCTGCCTGATGTGACATTGAGCAACTCCTCTGTTAACACCACTCCAAGTCAAAAGCATAGCCACTGGATCACATTCTGCCTGGTTCTTTACAGAATAAATGAAACCATCCTTGTTTCATTCCTACTCAGATCGCTTTCTCTCCTCTTTCCTTTTTACAGGTATCCCCAGGTTATGATTATGGTATGGACGCCTATGCATAAAACGAGCTCCCATAATATTATTAAATTCAAAAGTCTGAATGGCACACAGAAGTTTGGCCCTGGGAACAAAAGATCTAGTTTCTGCCCTCTGACTCTACATTTAGCCATTGTTCTTTCAAATCAGATATATGTGCAGTACTTTTGATGCCATTCATTACAATATTGTGGAAAAATGGTTACCATATTGAGTGATTTTTGTGTACTTTCCAATTTATGGACAAAATCAACCTAAGGATGTCCATGAAGTTAGATCCTATCCATTATTCAGAGGATGGCCTGAACACTAATAACTGTATTAGTTTCCTGTACCTCACAAAAAAACATTTTGTCACCTTTATTGCCAATTTTTGCCCTCTATCTCTTCCTTTCTTGAAATCTCTATCTCCAACTCAGGTTAAATGTGTATATTTACCTTCACAACCAATACTCCCCTCTTCATTGCACCCTCTGCCCCAACCTTCCCCACTGCATTGAATACTGAATATGAAAATCTGACAGTCTGACAGTTATCAAGCCTTGGAAGTTTCACATTAGCGTTTCTCAGTATTTTAAGGAAGACAGGAGATGGGGTGCGAGCCCATGATCGACTCCATCTCTTGCCAATCTCGCTAATTAAATCACAGAGGAAGGTTGAGATCATTGAGGCCATTGCGGAGGGCAAGCGAGTGCTCACTGCCGTCTACCAGCTTCTCATTCGCTGCTGCCGGAGAAGATGTCAGTGTGTGGTGGAATCTTGTTCTCTCTCGCTCGCTGCTCCAGAGGGAAGACCCTTGCATTTGAGTGATCTCTCTGTCCCTTGATGATGTCAGCAGATGGGGCTGGAGCAAGTTTTAATTGTCACAGATTGTAGCTTTGCACTCTTTTATGCTGTGATCTATTTCTAGTTCTAGTTCTGTCTGCTCTTCTTTTGTTACCACTTCTGGGTGACTTCTGAATCGTGCGGCCTGCAGATAATGAACACTGAGCTGAACTATACTGAAATACTCACTTTGTGTTTTATATTCTGTGTTTTCTCTTGCTTTTTTGTGGCGTTTGTGCATTTTATTTTTGTGGGTGGGGTAAGTGGGGTTTGATGTTTGAATGTTTCTCGTTAAATGGGTTGGTTCTATGGTTTGTTTCGTGACTGTAGTGCAGACGAATTTCAGGGCTGCATGCTGCATACGTACTTTGATAATAAATGTACTTTGAATCTTTGAATATAGTGTAAAGCAATTAAACTTATAATTCGAGCCTCTGATATTTAGGGTGATTTTCCTTTGTAGCACATTGGTTGGTACTTGCATCCATGCCTAAGGACGACGTTTGTGATCAGCAGCTCAGGCACTGTGAAAGTCAGCAAAATCCCCTTTTCCTGGGCCAGGACCCAAGGTACCCTGGTAAGCAAAGGAATTAACAAGTCATTATGTGAGTTAGGAAATGAACAGCAAAGTTCTAGAGGAGCTGAAATTCACCAGGTATTTAAATGAGAAAGCCACCTCAGAGAATATTAAACTAGTCAGCTTGAGGAACAATACATCATCTTTCATCTTTGCAAGTTACAGCTGCCTGGAGTCAATATGAACTTCTCTAGCTTTTGTTGAAATTTCCCACTCTCTTAGTATTAGAGCTGAATATTCTGTGTGTCATCATTTCATCTCAGGTTCTTTTCTATTAGTATAGCCTGGCCTTGCTAGTAACACAAAGAATCATATTATGCCAAAATGATGCCACCCCCAGGGTGGAGAAGCAGCACCTTATATTCTGTCTGGGTAGCCTCCAACCTGATGGCATAGGCATTAATTTCTCCTTCCGGTAAAAAAAAATCCTCCCCTTCCTCCCTCCGATTCATCACTCTGGCCTCTTACCTCTTCTCACTTGCCTATCACCTCCTCCTGGGTTACCCCCCCTTCTTCTATTGTCCACTCTCCTCTCCAATGTTTCCTTCCTCTCCAGTCCTTTACCTTTCCTACCCACCTAGTTTCATCTATCACTTGATAGCTATCCTCCTTCCCCTTCCCCACCTTTTAATTCTAGTATCTTCCCCCTTCATATCAGTCCTAAGGAACAATCTCGGCCTGAAACGTCACATGTTTATTCATTTTCATGGACACTACCTGACTGTGGAGTCCCTCCAGCATTTTGTGTGTGTTGCATTGGATTTCCAGCATCTGCAGAATCCCTTATGTTTTTAATGTGTTGGTAACTGCTGCTTTAACCTTCCGTTTATCCATTTGGTCATTGTTCCTTTTATCACAGATGCTGCCTGACCTGCTGAGTGTTTCCAGGATTTTCTGTTTTTTACTTTAGATTCACAGCATCTACAGTTTTAATTTTCTTTAAAATGATCAGGTCTAAAGAGTCAGAAAATGACAGGAAGCTTCAAATGCAGATTGACTGAAGCGGACGTATTCACAATGTGAATGGGGATATTTTTTTGATGGGGATTCTTAAGCCCTGCTGGGCATAGGTCGCCTACAACAGCTCGCCAGATTCCTCTGTCCTGGGCCAGTCTTTCAAGTTGTCCCCAGGGTGTAGTCCATCTTCAAAGATCCTTCCTTTCTCAGGGATGATGTCTTTGGAGATTCTGTTGGCATTTCTGGGATTTTATGGAATGGGGTTGCTAGCGCCCTGCTGAACAATTCCTCCTTTCCATCTGGGCTTGGGAACATCCGTGGTGGAGTTGAGACAGCTTCTATAATGATTAATACATTATTCTACTTCTTTTCATAACCTTTGAGCCCAGCTTATGAAACAGACATTTATGTTTAATAGAAATAATAATAGACTAGGTTGTCATCAAACTATTCCAAAGAGCTTGATATCCAATTGTATTAGATATCTTTGCCATCAGCCAAGAATTCATTCTGTAAAGGTTAGCCCAATTAGAAAGAACTGGGGTTGAGGCAAACCATCCTTGTCCCAAATTGCACCAGAAGGTTTCCACCCAGAATAAAAACCCTGGGGAATATTGAAAAAAAGACCTACTGTATATTTATTGTAAATAATATATTTACAATAAATATACAATAAATTGTATATTTATTTGCATATTTACTGTATATTTATACTGTATAATGTTATTTCTAGTTTCTAAACATCCTGAAGCACTTTCCACTGTCTCACACTTTGAGCTCTAGTAAAGTTTTAAAGAAGAGGAAATTGAGCACAGAAGTCGCAAAATGCCATGTCATTATTACCACGCAGTTTATTTTATTTACATTGCCAAGATGCTGTTCAGAACTTGCTTGCTCTTTCTTAAAAATGTCTCACGGAGTCTTCAACATTGACCTGAGTGAGGGCTGACATTGGCTTGGTTTAACCTATTTGACAGCTACTATCCCTGACAATGGACCATTTCCTTGGTTAATAACAATAATGTCAACTCATTTCATTTGCACTCAGGTCTGTCACACTGGAGACAGCTTTCTGATTCAGTTTCCAGACAGCAGTCACTGGGCTAATACAAAAGACGAGTTTTGGGACACATCAAATGCGATGGTACAACCAATGCCTCTGAAATTGTTCAGTGATTCTGTTTATAGTTACTGTTCTATATATTTGCTAAGTATGCCCACAGTAAAAAGAATGTCAGGGTTGTTTGTGATGACATGTATGTACTCTGATAATAAATTTTACTTTGACTTTGAAACATGTAGACCCAGGAAGTTCTCTTTCTAGTGTTTTTGATATTGATGCCAGCTTAGAAACTACATGGATATTGCAACGAACCTCACCTTTCCTGTTGAATGGGACAGGTTGGAATGAAGGGAGAACAAGAAGCCATTCTTCTTCTTATCTTTGTAACTGAAGTATTAATGGAAAGAGAGAGAGGAAGTTTGGCATTAAAAGGCTTGTGGGTAAAATTTGATGGTGGAAGCAAGAGCGTTGTAATTTTTAAAAGGCATTTTGATAGGCACGTAAACAGGCAGGGGTATAGACCCAGTGCAAGGAGATGTGCAGCTGAAATTGCCATTGTGGTGAACACTTACACTGTAGGCTGAAGGGCTTGTTCTTGTACTGTACTGTCTGATGTTCCATTAATCCCTCAGAAATACTCAAAACTGCTTTCTTACACACTTGTGGACAAGGTATTTCTTGAGAAATTATTTTATACATATTGGAGATTTCCTCGAACATCAGGACTGGGGGACATATTGACAGCCTTAGAACGTACCCCAAACAAAGACACATCCAGGCACCAGTCAGCTGTTCAGAAATCTGCTTCAGGATTGCTCTCCAGGACACTTCTGCTTGGTTTGGTGCTGGAACGGAGGCGCCTTTGTATCTCTTTGATTGGCAAGGCCAGTGTTTTTACACGGCGGTGCTTGGAACATGCTCCAGGAGAGAAGGTAGAAGCAAAATTTTAGAGGCATTTGGACAGACGTATGAACAGGTAGGGGATTGAGAGATACGGACAGCATGCATGCAGATGGGAGAAGTTAGATTGGCATCATGGCCAGTGTAGATGTGGTGGGCTGAAGAGCTTTTGTTCTGTGTGTTGTTCTATGTATATTCTATGGATCTGCAGCATTTCAGAATTCATCCTAGCTTGTAAATATTCCACAACAGACTTAATTATGTGAATTTCAGCAGTGACCAGACCATTGATAGCGGCACAGTAGTGTAGTGGTTAGCACAACGTTTTACGGTGCTGGCAACCCGGGTTCATTTACCACTGCTGCCTGTCAGGAGTTTGTACGCTCGCCCCGTGATCGCTCTGCTCCCCCCCCACACGGATCGCTGGGCAGCAAGGCTCACAGGGTCGGAAAGGCTTATTCTGCACTGTAAGTAAATAAAATTTATCAACAGTGGAAGACTCTTCAGGGGGCAGTCCTCAACAATGGCTTAAGGTATGAGGGTGGTTTCTGTGTTTGTCATAGATGCTGTTCTCCAGTACAAGAGCCCAAGCAAGGGAAACTTGCTCCAGAGTTGCTGAACTTCCACTCTTTCTGTGTATTGTACTGCAGGGAATGCCCCTTAAAGGTAATCTAGTCATGCCATACATCAAGTTCCACCATGTAATTGGATGATTAACAGAAATTTAAGGGGTTTCAAACACAAATAGGAAAACTCCGCGGGTGCTGACAAATGAAAAGTCTCCAAAAATAATTTCATATTTTGAATGCATAATTAAGTTTCATAGCTAAGTCTTGATGATTATTTAATTACAAGCCAATTCTGCATTATTGCTATTCCTATTATGGAAATATGTCCTTATGGGATTCACAAATCATTGCCCAAAAAGTCTAAGATAGAGAATAAAAGTCCTTCATGGAACATATAGGGGTGTGGGGATAAACATGAAATACAAAAGAAACAACATATTTTACCGATTTTTTTTTTAAAGTTGCATTTCTTCGATACATGCACACAAATAATATTGAGGTGTTTAGTTTGTGTGCTGGGTTCATTTTGTTGATTAGCAGCTTTTTAATATTCGCTACCCTCTAGATATCTGAATCAGGGCCAGCTAGTTTAAGTGCAAGTTGCAAACCTAAGTGATGACTGTTACCTTTTTTGGAATTACATCATTAAATCAACTTAACAATATTTGATATGCAACTAAATGTGTATGATTCCTTTCAAGTTGAAGGCTGGGAGGCAATAAAGTCAGTTGCATCTCCAAATGCAGCTGCTGGACTCTTAAGAGATTGCCTCCAGTTTCCAAAGTGAATCTTTCTAGTTACCCTCCTCCCATCACCACCTTCAGCTTGCAGCTATTGTACTCAATGTTACTTTTGAGGGAAACACATCTCCACCTATATTATGAGATTCAATAAGAACTGGGGTTTCAATTTGTAGAAAATCACAATACAATGGTGTACTAGGAACATAATAGTTTTGAAATGCTGATGTCGCTCGTATAGGTTATCTTTATGTATTAAAATAAGAAAAACAATTGGAATATTTCATATCCCACTACAGCTAACTATCTCTTCTGGTTTCTTTTCTCCACGCTTACATTATTAAGAAGGTGGAAGGCAGCCATTTGGCCCATCTTGTCTCTGCCTGATGGTCTGAAAGAGCAATCCTGCCAAGGGTGTCCACAGCAATTCTGTTAATGCAGTAGTATTGTTTATCCAATGATTCTTTTGATTCATTGGATAAAACCTCAGGGAACATTTTATAAACTTGTGTCATCAATTACAAAATTTGCTCCAATGGGAAAACACATTGGGAAATGGAAGTAAGCAGGCAGTGCACAATTCGATATTGTGAAGACTGAGAAGTTGTTATCTGCTGTCTGTATTAATTTCCTGAAAGGCAATTTTCCTTGTTGTTTCTTTGTTGTGCAGTCATAGTGCATTCTCTATATGGCATGGTTGTAATTGCACTTCTACGCAATTCATCAATGCATGAGGCTTGTTCAGTTGATACCTTGAAGCTCAAAAAGTCTTCCTGGGTATTTATCCTCAAAGATGAAGTACTGTAACTGTTGAACTTTTCAGCTTCTATGAGGCTAGTTTTAATAATGTGCAGAAGCCGAATTACTACATAAACAATACAAATAGCTGTGTTACATACATTACATTTTATAATTCCAATTTTCCATTCATTGTACAGAAAAAAGTATAATAATGTTTATAAAATTCAATTGCAAAATATTTAGTAGCTATAAGGCTAGAGCCAAAAATATAAGATCAACAGATCAACAGAACGATTGTAATATAAATTTTGGGATTCTGAATCTAAAACTGGATCATGCTTGTTTCTTTTATGAGTTTGCATTTTAAAGTAAGATCTTGGTGAATGATGTTTGCCATTTAATTGTGCCTGTGTAAGTAATCAGATTGAGTTAAACTGCTGCAGGATCCTATAATGTGTTAGATTGTTTCTGGTTTCTCTTGGTATTTTCTGCATTTATCATCTTGAATTTCTTGGTCTTTTATTATATATTTTTGATATTTTTGTGTTAAATTATTACTATTATTCCCACTGTGAATGTGGATGAGCTGAGAAGTTAAAAAATATCGCTCTGTCCCTGACCTACCCCAGCCAGAAAACAAACCACGGTTATTAAAATTTTAAAAGACTAATCATGTCCAATTTTTGTCTTGCTGGCATTGGTTTTATAACCCAAGTTCATTTCACGGTGCAAGAAGCCAAGAGAAACAGAAAACACTTCTGTATAATATAAATAAGCTAAAAGACTGAGACAAAGATTAACAAGTAAATCCCAATGAAGTCCATGGAATTAAATGCATACATAGTTATCTGTACAGTGTGCTATTGATTCTGCAGTTATGCTGCCATGTTCAGACCAGTGAGCAACAGATGGTATTTGCATTGACATGGAAGTACCAGCATTGGAGCAATTTTCCTGCCTGAATGTTAAATAGGTGAAGCATGTCTTCATTCTAATATCATTCAAGGAGTGTTAAGTAGCCCACACAGAGTGCAATGAAGGCCTGCCCTAGGTAGACCCGGCACAAATGTTAAAGTCCAGAGATCCTGTCAGTGGTGCTGTAAAGGGACAGAAGACTAGAAGGCCGACGTTTGGATAGCGGAACGTTCAGACAGAGGGCTGAGCCTGTCTGTCTATCTGATAGGATGGAAGGTATAGGAGAACAAATGATAATTTCCTTTGGGAGTTCGGCAGGCTTGTGCTCCATGGTTGTGGTGGCCTACTCTGGCCAGAGCACCTCCGCTACTGTTGTAATCAGTTGGAGAAGAAATCTCTGGACTCTGAGATCTCTCCCACAAATTAATCCAGAACCATAAAGTGAACACAGCAGAACAACTCGCCAACAGGCGAACTTTGTTGCCAGGAGCCTGTTCTCTCTCTGTAGTCTTCAGTCATTTGATGGCTGCAGATCAAAGCTCCAGTGTTGGGAGTGAGACACGGTCTGGCAGGTCCAATAAACGTGTTAATGGAGTTTGCCTCCAATTGCTTGCTGGGAAGAGTGGCCTTCAAGAAGTATTCAAAGCCTTACATCATTTTATGCCAGATTCCTTGATGCTGAATGACAGTGAGGTCAGGTTTACCAACAGGTTTGCTTATGCTCAAGCACTTCATGGTGTAAACCCAACAGCCTTCTGCTGTAACGAAGAAGAGAATACTGGTGCAACTCAGTAGTTCAAACACCTCCTGTAGAGGCAAAAGGAGCAAGTTGATGTTTTGGGTCGGGACTTGATCTGCTTCGTCTTCAACATTCTTCCGTAACTCACTGGGCACCCTTGCTCCCTGGTGACCTGGGATTTTGTTGTTCTTTCCTATTGCCTTAGTAGCATAGCATCTGTGTCCAATATCATTCTGTAGATAGATCCTGCCTCAGTGAAATCCTCTAACTTACATGAAATGTTATTACCCAAGCTTGGAATATAACAGTGCACAGTCAACCAACCATAGTCCATTGTCATCTTCACAGTTCCCTTCCTGGTCAGGCTTCACTCCTTAAGAGAAAGGCATGATGACAACGTACGGATAGGATGAGATGGATGGAGGGATGTTAAAGAAAGGGCTTACACCTTCTGTGGATTGGAAATCAGAAGAGCTTAAATTATTCTGAAGCAGTCGGGTTTAGGAAAACAAATTAGATTTGTGGATAGTATCATATTAAAATGATGCATCCTCAACACTGGTCACTGCCTTAGCAAATGTCAGTCCAGCACAGCCGGCAGAATTTCCTCTGTGAGTAGCAAAGGTACAGTATGCATTGCTTTGCCTTGTGAGAGAAATGCAAGTGCTTAGATTGTAGCTCCCAAAAGAGATCTGATGTGGGCATGTGTCTTGTAGTAGTGATAAGTGTGTGAGGATGTGGTGGAGAATATGACTGATCAATAAATTTCCTGTTTGAAAGAGATGGTAGATAAGTGAGCAGAGAGTGGTGGCCTGAACTGTGTTTGACACGGATGAAGTTATGAACTTCAAATGAGACTATATGCAAGTCCTTGGGACTTGACTTTCAGCATGAATTCCAGAACCATCTGCTCTCATAGCCTTTAGGGCGTAAGATTGGAGTACATCATGAGGTTACAACACATCATTTTCACTTTCCACCAAAGCTTCACAGCCTTCTGAAAATCCAGGAAATTGCACTGTTTCATTTCTGACCACTCATTCTCTTTTCCCGTGTCATCATCACTTGTAGAGCAGGTTAATCCTTCAGCTGCAATGCAAGTCTCTTTTAAGAGGTTTAGGTTGGCTTTATTGGGTTCTTCCAGCTGGGATGAACTCCCATTTTAAATATGCAGTTTTACGTCGTTATCTGCCTACACTCAAAATGTAAAAATAGGTAAGTGAAGCTGTAACTAATTGCTTATTATTTTCTTTTAAAAAGATGTTCTTTAAGGTTTTCATAGCTGGGGAGGTATTGGGGATAAGCACCAGCAATGTATTAAATGTTCCCAGTGGTCTGTGTCTCAAACACCCTCTGGCCACCAAGTTCAGCTGCTGGCCTTCATGTGTAACTTAGCTACTAAACCTGGAAGAACCATTTCTACTGACAGGAGAAGGAGCAAAGGCAGGTTACTGGCTCTTTAAAATCAGTCACCTTTGGACAGATGGTGCTTATTGGCCGTGGTTGGCAACTCACCTGGGAGAAGGAAAACTCTGATCTCAAGCCTCTGCTACCTCACGGCTAAAAGGCTTCAGGAGTAAACCCTGAGGAAAAATCTGGAGATTGAGTTCATTAGGCAGTCCTACATTGAGTTCAATGTGGTGCTAAACTGTATCGGTCTCTGCTGTTTATTTGGATTCATCAGCTGTGTGGAGGGGGACCCTGCTACATGGGAACAACTTGCTCTCCATATTGTATTACCCTGGCTAGCTTAGACAGCTAGGATGCAACAACATGATCAACCCTGATCAACGGAGGACCTAATGTATTTAAAGAGTATAACACATCACTGTCAATTGAGTGTGGGGAGTGGAGAAGTAAATTCTCCGGTAGGCCTGTTTGTGATAAATAAAGACCTTTTATAAACACGAGCTTTAGTGTCTTCTGTGACTTAGTCCACAATGACAAAGGTAACGAAGATGTCCTTCAACTCCTTATGTCTACTACTATGAATTTGATGGCTAAATTTATTTTAACCTATAAAAAATATAAAGATAGGCATTCATTAGCCCTTGCAGTTTACCTTCTTGCGTTTAACAATGAATAAAATGTACCTGAGGTGTAGTTACTGCAACACAACAATCTACTTGTACACAGTAAAATCTACAACCAGGAATGTCATGTTCACCAGGCTACCTGTTTTAATGATGTTGGTTGAAGAATAAATATTGGGTGGGCACAGTGAAAAGTTCCAATATCCTTCTTCCAGATAAAGGTATGAGTTCCTTTACTTCCACAAGTGAGCTCACACAACTGTATTTTCAATTGTCGTGCAGAAACATAGGAAAAAAATAATATTCTGATGATGATTTTGGCTGTATTCAAGGCTACTGGCCTCTTGGGCTTTTTTAATGAAGAGCAACTGATACTGCATATAATAGCAGTTATGACTTTAATGAGAGTTAGATTGAATTTGAACAAGCATAAAAAACTTACCCCTGACATCTCCTCTGTACCCACTTCCAAGCACTTTAAAACTATGCCCTCTCATGTTAGCCATTGCAGCCCTGGGGGAAAAGTCTCTGACTATCCAAATAGTCAATGCCTCTCATCATCTTATACACCTCTATCAGGTCACCTCTCATCCTCTTCTGCTCCAAGGAGAAAAGGCCAACTTCACAATATCTATTTTCAGAAGGCATGCTCCCCAATCCAGGCAACATCCTTGTAGATCTCCTCTGTACCCTTTCAATAGTTTCCACATCCTTTTTGTAGTGAGGTGACCAGAACTGAATACAGTACTCCAAGTGGGGTCTGACCAGTGTCCTATATAGCTGCAACATTACCTCACGGCTCTTAAACTCATTCCCATGGTTGATGAAGGCGAATGCACTGTTTGCCTTCTTGACTAGAGTCAACCTGCACAGCAGCTTTGAGTGTCCTATGGACTTGGACCCCAAGATCCCTCTGATCCTCCACACTGCCAAGAGTCTTGCCATTAAAACTATATTCTACCATCATATCTGACCTACCAAAATGAACCACCTCACACTTAACTGGGTTGAACTCAGCCCAGTTTTGCATCCTATCAATGTCTCGCTGTAACCTCTGACAGCCCTCCACACTATCCACAGCACCCCCAATCTTTGTGTCGTCAGCAAATTTACTAACCCATCCCCCTACTTCCTCATCCAGGTCAATTATAAAAATCACGAAGAGAAGGGGGTCCCAGAACAGATCCCTGAGGGATACCACTGGTCACGGACTTCCATGCAGAATATGACCCGTCTACAACCACTCTTTGCCTTCTGTGAGCATGCCAATACTGGATCCACAAAGCAAGGTCCCCATGGATCCCATGCCTCCTTACTTTCTCAATAAGCCTTGCATGGGGTACTTTATCAAATGCCTTGCTGAAATCCATATACACTACATCTATTGCTCCACTTTAATCCACATGTTTAGTCACATCCTCAAAAAATTCAATCAGGCTCGTAAGGCACAACCTGCCTTTGACAAAGCCAAGCTGACTGTTCCTAATCATGTTATACCTCTCCAAATGTTCATAAATCCTGCCTCATAAGATCTTTTCCATCAACTTATCAACCACTAAAGTAAGACTCATTGGTCTATAATTTCCAGGTCTATCTCTACTCCCTTTCTTGAATAAGAGAACAACATCTGCAACCCTCCAATCCTCCAGGACCTCTCCTGTCTCCATTGATGATGCAAAGATCATTGCCAGAGGCTCAGCAATCTCTTTCCTTGCCTCCCACAGTAGCCTTGGGTACATCTTTCCCAGCCCCGGAGATTTATCCAACTTGATGCTTTCCAGAAGTTCCTGCACATCCTCCTCCTTAATGTCTATATGTTCAAGCTTTTCAATCCACTGTAAGTCATCCCTATAATCGCCAAGGTCCTTTTCTGTAGTGAATACTGAAGCAAAGTATTCATTAAGTACCTCTGCTATCTCCTCCAGTTCGATACACACTTTTCCACTGTCACACTTGATTTGTCCTATTCTCTCATGTCTTATCCTCTTGCTCTTCACATGCTTGTAGAATGCCTTGGGGTTTTCTTTAATCCTGCTCGTCAAGGACTTCTCATGGCCCCTTCTGGCTCTCCTAATTTCATTCTTAAGCTTTATTCCTGCTAGCCTTATAATCTTCTAGATCTCTATCATTACCTAGTTTTTTGAGCCTTTCTTAAGCTTTTCTATTCTTCTTGACTAGATTTTCAACAGCCTTTGTACATCACAGCTCCTGTACCCTACCATCCTTTCCCTGTCTCATTGGAACATACCTATGCAGAACACCACTCAAATATCCCCTGAACATTTGCCAGATTTCTTCCGTATATTTCCCTGAGAATATTTGTTCCCAGTTTAGACTTCCAAGTTCCTGCCTGATAGCTTCATATTTCCCCTTATTACAATTAAACACTTTTCTAACTTGTCTGTTCCTATCCCCCTCCAATACTATGGTAAAGAAGATAAAATTGTGATCACTATCTCCAAATTTCTTCCACTGAGAGATCTGACACCGGACCAGGTTCATTTCCCAATACCAGATCAAGTTCAGCCTCTCTTCTTGTAGACTTATCTACATATTATGTCAGGAAACCTTTCTGAACACACCTAACAAACTTCACCCCTTCTAAACACCTTGTTCTAGAGAGATGCCAAATTTTATTTTATTTGGGAAAATAAAATCTCCCACCACAACAACTCTGTTATTATTACACTGTAATGCTTAGGGCTATTGGCTTGTGTTTGTCTGGGGGAAAATCCGTCCACTCGCCAAACCATGCTCCCATTTGCGTAGATGCTGTGTAATGCACACTGGTACAAACTTGCACATACAATGTCAGACAGCACACAATGTACGTTTTACTGATTACACTTTTTAAATCTTACTGGAACTAGGTAATTAATAGCAATACAATATAAAAAGAAAGAAAAGGTGCCAAAACTTATTAGAGTTCAATCAGTTCATGCACAACCGTTGGAGCTCAATTATCGAAGCTTTCTGTCCACCATTCTTTTCCGATCTCCTCGATCCGCCGCCTGGGACCAGCCTCGGTGGTTGGCCAGAGTGCATCCAGCACATCCTTCTTCGGTTCTCCGCCTGAAAATCCCGCCACTGACTCCAGGTTCCCACACGTAGAGACAGAACAACATTGCTACCATTGGTTAGTTCCTCCATTATCAATAATTATAACCAAACATTTCAACTAAACAGAGCATTACCTCATCAGTTACATACAAAGAAGCCATTTCATTACAACGCTACAGAGAAGCCATTTTATATAAACAGTTAACAGTTAACATTACAGTTAATAATCCGAGAACCCTGCAACACCTTTCCAGAATCTGTCTCCCTATCTGCTCCTCAAAGTCCCTGTTACTATTGGGTGGTGCATGAAAAACACCCGGTAGAGTTATTGACCCCTTCCTGTGTCTAACTTCCACCCCCAGAGACTCAGTGGACAATCCCTCCATGACTTCTCCTTTTCTGCAGCAATGACGTTATCTCTGATCAGCAGTGCCATCCCCCCACTTCTTTTGCCTCCCTCCCTGTCCTTTCTGAAGCATCTAAAGCCTGGCACTCGAAGTAACCATTTTGCCCCTGAGCCATCCAAGTCTCTGTAATGGCCACAACATCATAGCTCAAAGTACTGATCAGTGCTCTAAGCTCATCTGCTTTGTTCATGATACTTCTTGCATTAAAATAGACACATCTCAAACCTTCAGTCTAAGCGCGTCCCTTCTCTATCACCTGCCTATCCTCCCTCTCACACTGTCTCCAAGCTTTTCCTATAGGTGAGCCAACCACCCCTTCCTCCGTCTCTTCAGTTCGGTTCCCACCCCCCAGCAATTCTAGCTTAAACTTTCCTCAATAGCCTTCGCAAACCTCCTTGCCAGGATATTGGTCCCCCGGGATTCAAGTGCAACTCATCCTTTTTGTACAGGTCATGCCTGCCCCAAAAGAGGTCACAATGATCCAGAAATCTGAATCCCTGCCCCCTGTTCCAATTCCTCAGCCACACATTTATCCTCCACCTCACTCTATTCCTATTGTTACGTATTCAGGCAACAATAAATATATGAGTTCGGCAAGGGTTTCTTATAACAAACAACACGTTTATTAAACACAGAAAACAAACCTCCCAAAAGTAAACAAACACTAACGTAACCGGAAACAGCTGCTGAGTGGCAGCCCTAACAGTTCTTAAAGTGATATTGCAAAAACAGTTCTTAAAGTGATATTGCAAAAACAGTTCTTTAAAGTGGTATTGCCAAAAGTTCGATATGCTCACGGTCCATTTAAAAGGGAGAGACTTTATAAGACGATTCAGATTCTCTTTCACGTCGCTTGCTTCGATCCCCGACGTCGAACTTCCCACGAAGAATTTACGAAACAAAACGGCTTAAAGGCACTGACCTTTCCTTTTTCACTACCTTCAATCCTTTCTGGTTAAACCCAGGGATTAACGAAGATAGTCAACGAAATCCTTCCAAATAACGATCAAACAAAGGTCGCCCCCATTTCACCGTATAAAGCAATTCTCCTCGATCTTTAACTTCCGAACTCTGATCTTCACTCTCCACTAATTTTCTTGAACTAGCAGAATCATAAAGAACCTGCTGGCAATGACCTCTTAAACTTTAGGCATTAAATAAAACTTCATCTTTCAACTAAACTGCGTCATCACTTAAAACATGCAGTGGCATGAAGTCAACTTGGCAAATCCAGCCACGAACTGCCCCTCCTCACAGGGTGGGGTCTACCTTTTATAACCTGTAAAAAGAACCTGTCACATGATCTCTACTGGCGGGAAAATGATGTCATTCCACCATCACAAGACCATCACCTCAAGTCCAGTATAGCTTCAACCCCAGTCACGTGACAAGGGCACCACTGTCATGTGTCACGAGTACGTAACACTATACTCACTGTCACGTGGCACAGGCAGTAATCCTGAGATTACTACCTTTGAGGTCATGCTTCCCAACTTCCTTCCTAACTCCCTGTAGTCTGTTTTCAGGACATCCTCCCTTTTCCTACCTATGTTAATGGTACCAATATGTACCATGACCTCTGGCTGTTCTCCCTTCCACTGCAGGATATCATGGACATGATCAGAAACATCTCGGACCCTGGAACCTGGGAGGCAAACTACCATCCGTGTTTCTTTCCTGCGTCCACAGAATCGTCTGTCTGACCCCCTAAATATAGAGTCCCCTGTTACTGCGGCCTTCTTCCTTTTCCTACCCTTCTGAGCCATAGGGCCAGACTCTGTGCCAGAGGCGCGGCCACTGTTGCTTCCCCCAGGTCGGCCATCCCCCCCCCCCAGCAGTACTCAAACAGGAGCACTTATTGTTAAGGGGGAACAGCCACAAGGGTACTCTCTAGTATTTGACTCTTGCCCTTCCATCTCCTGACTGTTACCCACTTATCTGTCTCCCAAGGCCCCAGTGTGACTACTTGCCTATAACTCCTCTCTATCACCTCCTCACTTTCCCTAACCAGGCAAAGGTCATCAAACTGCATCTTCAGTTCCCTAACGTGCTCCCTAAGGAGCTGCAGCTCGATGCACCTGGTGCAGATGTGGCTGTCTGGGAGGCTGGGAGTCTCCTCGACATCCCACATCTGAGAACCAGTACAGAAGACTGGCCTCACAGACGTACTTCCTGTTTCTAGTCCTCACAGGTAACTGACCTCACCTGGACCCATTATTGCCAAACCCTGATTGAGCCAAAGCCCTTCCACTCTGCCTCAGATCACTTGGTCGATGACCGCTGTGCTAGGCAGTGTCCCGCTTTTATGCCTTTACCTTCCCTGCTATCTAACTCACAATTGGTGCTCCGTTTATAGCCGCTGATAGACCACGTACAATGGACAAACACTCTCGAAGACCCCTTTTTAAATAACCGCCGCCAACCTGTGAGAAATCTCTCTTGATAAAACTCTGTTGACACCACTGATAGGCCACTTATAATATCAGATAATGCATGCAGTATGCAAACTGAAATTCTTATTCTTCACAGACATCCACAAAACAGAAGAAAAACCATAAAGAATGAATGACAGAAAAAAAATCTTCCTGCCCCATTGCACACACTAACAGCAGCAGGCAGCAACCACCTCCCTTATTGTAGCAGAAAGCATCAGCAAAGCCCCAAAGAGAGACCATGGTCTACAACCCATCAAAAACTACAGTTCATCCCAACAGTATAACATCCCTCAGGTCTGTCTCACTGACGAGGGAGAGAGATATTACTTCTTCCACAGTAAGAGGGGAAGCAAACAGTCACTGTTTCGATGCTACAGTCTGCCTTCAGCGCTGCTTTTATTTCGCGTTCCCCCGACTCCAACAGCCTCCCTCGCTGTCTTGATGTTCCAGCTCCCCACGACTCTTCAGTTCGCGACGCCAGTGAGAAATCTGGTCCACGGGGCTGCACTAGGCCACGATCCAAAGGCACCTGTCTTCAGGCCACTCCTGGAGATATCAAGAGCGCGGCCGATTGGCGAGCTCCAAGAATGGGAACACGCCACACATCTAGACCTCAAAAGATGACAAACTTCCTGTTTCATTCACGGCTTTTGGTTTGGGAACGTACAGCAAGTTTTTGTAGGCACACACTCATCCACACAGGTTTAATGAAGTCAGTTACAATGCCGGCATACTCATCCACACCTGAAGATGAATTCCTGAATACAGTCCAGTCCACCATTTCAAAGCAGTCCTGTAGGTGCTCATGTGCTTCCCTTGTCCACACCTTCTTGGTCCTCACTGCTGGTGCTGCAGTCTTCAGTCTCTGCCTATACTCAGGGAGTAGAAGTACAGTCAGGTGATCAGACTTCCTGACGTGAGGGCGTGGAATAGCACGGGAAGCACTCTTGATGATGGTGTAACAGTGGTCAAGTGTGTTGTTTCCTCTGGTACTACAAGTGATTTATTGATGGTAATTATTTAGTGACTTTTTCAAGCTAGCCTGGTTAAAATCCTCCAAAATAATGTTGAAGGAATCAGGGTGTGCTGTTTCGTGCATGTTAATCCCATTGCTCAGATCATCTAGAGCCTGTTTGATATTGGCCTAAGGTGGAATATACACCGCTACCAAAATGATAACTGAAATTTCCCAGGGCAGGTAAAATGGATGACACTTAATTGTGAGATATTCCAGGTCTGGTGAGCAGAATTGGGACAAAACTGATACATTTGTGCACAAAGAGGAGTTGATCTTGAGGCATACACGTCCACTTCTGCTTGTGAGAGACTTGACAGTCTTATCCTGACGGTGTACAGTGTAGTGAACCCGTCAATCTGAATCGTTGCGTCCAGTATGGAAGGGATGAACCAGGATTCAGTGAAATAAAGGACACAAGCAGTCCTAATTTCCCTCTGATACAGCACCCTGGCTCTGAGATCTTTGATTTTATTTACTTGGGACTGTACATTTGCTAGCAAGATAGTTAGTATTGGAAGTTGAAAACCCCATTTTCTTAAATGCATCTGTATCTGTGACCTGCAGCCACGTTTCCTTTGAGAATTCCAGCGAAAAGTATGGCCATCATCGCCAATGTTTCCATCAGTTTTAAGCAATTATGGATTATTCAATTGCATTTAAACATCTTTATTAACTGTACAAACCTTGGCAGCAGTTGTGGTTCTCAGCTGTATCAGGCTGAAACGGGAATATTTAACCGTATCCATTGAGCTGTGCTGCATGAGGTTGCCTTCAAGATTGCCGGAAATTGGGGATCTGTACCGAAACAGTCAATGATCTGACATTAAGCAATGGAAAGTTAATGCAGAACAAATTTTCTGCTGAGATTTGGGAGTAAGTGCATTAGAACATTTTTATTATATTTTGTTATTTCTATTTGAGAAATACCTTGTTTCACAATTGAGGACCACTGAGAACTTTTTTAAAAGGTGGTGCATCCATCACTCAGGACCCTCACCAGCCAGGTCATACCCTCTTCACCATCTGGGCCGTACCCTCTTCTCATTACCGCTATCACGGAGGTGGGACAGGAGCCTGAAGACCTACACTCAATGTTTTAGGAACGGGTTCTTCCCCTCTGCCATCAGATTTCTGAACAGCCCATGAACATTACCTCATTATTCCTCTTTGGCTCTATCTATCTATCTATCTTTTTTAACATAGTAATTTGTTATACCTGTTCCCTATTACACTGTGCTGCCACAAACCAACACATTTCAGGATTACTGCCAGGATAACAAACCTGATTCTGATTGAAGTTTTAAATGCCATATTTTCCTCAAATGCTGGTCCATGAGCAAGGGTTTCAAATCATAGATTAAAGTGACAATTGTTAAAAGTAAGAAGGATCATTGGGATAACTGGACACTGTAAATGGGCCAGTGTGTAGGTGAGTGACTAAGGGAGTGTGAATGTGACAAGATTAATGCAGAATTGGTGTAAAATGGGTGGGTGATGCTCAGCATGGGCCAGAGGGCTGCAGTCTTTTACCGTATAATATCTCTCTATAACTCCAACAATGGCTGAGTGAGAAATATCTGAACGTGTAGGTTATGTCATTGGCTAAAAGCATAAGATGGAGAGCAGAAAAACTAACAGGAGAAGTGCTGACTGAGGCAAGACAGCTAGCCAGGAAAAGCATTTAAATGTTGGTTGCTGGGTGCATGAGAGAGATATTTTATAAGCAATGTTCCCTCTATTTTTTTAAACAGCTGCACTGACCAACCATTGCTCTGAGCAGGAAATTTTTATTTGACCGGAAAACATTGGATGTTTTTTTCTGTAGAGGTTCAAATGTTCCTTTTATTGTCGAAGTATGTATGTACAACACAACTCTGATGTTTGTCTACTCCAGATATCCATGAAATACAGAAAGCCCATGATCGTTGTTGAAAGAAAAGATGTCAACTACCCTCTCCAGCATGATACAGAGAAGGGAAACAAAACTCGCAAACCCTAGAATTCCCCACCTCCTCCCCCGCAGAAAAAAACAGCGACAATAGCACCAAATCCCCAACCCCTCCCAGCAGGAAAAGTACAGTGACAATAACTATCCCCAAGCCAGAAAAGAACAGAAAAGAACAGCTATGTAGCATCAAACCAACCCCCCCCCACACACTGGAAGTTAGCAGATCACTCGCCCGCCAATCGGCCGCGAGAAAGAAAACACTGAAAAACTGAAGGATACCAATATAAAGTTCCGTCCAATAATCACATGAACCTCAGAATATTGAAACATCTTTCTGCCAGCGTATGAGAGTGGCCACACACACTCAGTCCTTCTGTGAAGAGTTACTGCCACACCAGACCCAGACGCTGCTGACCGTTGTCACTCCGGTGGCCTCCCTGGGGAGCGATCGGTGACCCTCTCCGGATACACTTTGACGTTTCGAGATGGAGACATTCGTGGCCCTGTTCCCCATCTCTGTTCTTTTCCAGGAGTCAGCTCGTGTTCTCGGTCCTTCTCGGGCGCCCATGAGGCAGCTCTCTGGACATTTGATCGAGTTCCAAACTGTATGTCACAGTCTTCAGCAGTTTCCCTAACACAAACAAGACAAAAAGAATGAGCAGAAGGTGTAGAAAAAGTGAAAAAATTGAAGAGATTGGAATCTTTGCTCAAGGGTGCCATCTTGACTGGATAATATGCATATTTTGAATATTTAGAATGAATATTGAAAAACCACAATTTTGATTTATTTATTAATGGAAAGGTGTAATGAAATATAGTACAACAAAAAATCTTTCACGTTTCATAAACTCTTAAACTTAGATGGCACTGGTGTTCAACAGTTTAACAATAGAAACATAGAAATATAGAAAACCTACAGCACAATAGAGGCCCTTCGGTCCACAAAATTGTGCCGAACATGTCCTTACCTTAGAAAACACTAGGCTTACCCATAGCCCTCTATATTTCTAAGCTCCATGTACCTATCCAAAAGTCTCTTAAAAGACCCTATCGTTTCCACTTCCACGACTGTTGCCGGCAGCCCATTCCATGTACTCACAACTCTCTGAGTAAAAAACTTACCCCTGACATCTTCTCTGTACCTACTCCCCAGCACGTTAAACTCGTATCCTCTTGTGGCAACCATTTCAGCCCTGGGAAAAAGCCTCTGACTATCCACACGATCCATGTCTCTCATCATTTTATACACAACAACGAGCTCCAAACTTCCATTCTGTGTTTATTTTTAACAGTGTTGTAACTGGAAACACTGACAATTTAAATATCTTGAAGCTATAAAATGTTTCAAAATAAAGCTTGTGGTACATTTATTATTTAGAAAATTGATGGATTATATTTAATGGATTAAAGCCTTTATGGTTTATAATTTATTCATTAACACATAATTAATTATAGGGTATATCACAATTATATTAACATAAATTTCAAAATTATATTAGCATAATTTCAAAATTATATTAGCATAATTTCTAAATTATATTAGCATAATTTCTAAATTATATTTGCATAATTTCAAAATGATCTTAACAATTTCTAAATTATATTAACAATATATAAAAGAAAATTCCAGCTGCGTGGTACCAAAGGCTCCATTCAGTTATTGTACAGCCGCACACCCGTGCAGCTGAGAGCCGGGCACTGAGAACTGTGCTTAGAAAGTCTTAAAGAATGAAAGTGGAGCTTCAAAACAGGAATGAAGCTGCATCTTAATGCTGAAGAAGCTGATCTAAAGTCCTAATAATGCGCGGCCATCAAGTATTCTGGCTGTATCCTAAAAATGGAGAAAATTCTTATATATGCTTTTTATTGATATTTGAGATCCTGTGTTACAAACTGACAGAAATGTGTTTTGATCACAATATCACGTTCTGCATCTCAGCATGTGGGTGGGGGGGGGGATGGAGGTTAGGGGCAGGAACTGTCGGGAAGTAGGGAAGGGGATGTAACATGCCGTAAGGTTTCACTGCTAATGTAATGGCTTCTCTGTATGTTCCACTGCTGAGGTAATGGTTTCTCTGTAGCAGCAACGCTTGGGTTATGGCTGGAGGTAACGGGGCATGTTGGCCAATGAGCGGGATGTTGTTCTTTCTTGTGTGTCTGGGAGCCGGGAATTCACGGGTCTTTTGCCGGGGAGAGATGAGGAGAGACGGCGTGAATGGAGAGTTGGTAGACCGCCGGATGGAGTGGACTTGGAGTGAGGGTCTGAAGGTCAGTGACGATCGGAGGACGTTGATGGTGGATGAACAGTCTATCAGTGAGCTCCAACATTGCGCGTTAGATGGTTTCATGTGAATGGGCCCTTTCTCTTTTTTTGTTTTCTTTGCTAACCATATAGTCAAATGAAGAATTATAAAGCTCAATCATTTAATCACACACTGTGTACTGTTTCGTGGTACTGATTTGTAACAGGGGACACATCGCGCAGCATCCACCCAAATGAGATATTTTTAAGTTTGGCTGGGCCGGGGGGGGCTATCATACCCTATATTAAGCTGCTAGCCAAAGTGAGAATTACAATTGTGCGGGCTTGTCCGGGATTGATTCCATTGGATGCTGTGTGACTACCCTGAGTGGGGTAGATTTTCGTACTCCAGATGAATTGTACTGTCAAAGTTGCGATTGTGGGAGGAGGTTTGATATAATGGCTGGCGCAGCTGTCATTTTAATGCAAACCAGCGCTAACGTAGCTGTAGCTGGAGATTTCAAAGACAGGGTTCGTTCGTTTCTGAGGAGTGAGGGGAAGGAGTGGTTGGATTTGGAATGTCTAATTACCCCTGTCCCCCAGTGAAGAGTGAGAATTCTGAGTTAGTATCTGCCCTTACCTCTTTGGCTAATAAATGGAAAATGCCCAGGTTCAAAGTCTCAGCTATGGCAGGCTCTGCCTATTCCCTGGAATAACACCCACCCCCTAAAGGGGAGGAGGAGTATGAGATGTGGGCACAGCAGGCCTTTCAGTTGTTGATGAGTGCCCGTGCTCTGATGGCGTAAAGCGACAGAGATCGGTTGAAAGTTTGAGTGAGCAGGCGGCTGACATTGTGAAAGTCGTCAGGTTGAAGCATCCCTAGCAACCATAAGCGGTTACCTGCGAGCACGGGAAAGCTCTTTTGGCCTGACACGAAGCCCTATGGAGCTCCTGGTGGGGTTTCAGAACATACATCAGGAGAAGGGGGAGAAGCTTTCTGCTTTTATTTTTTCGGCTAGAGAGGTAGCTAAATTGCTTGTGGCGCAGAGGGGTCATTCAGGTGGCTGATCTGGATCAATGAGGAATGGACCAGATAGCCAGGGGTGCCCAGTCCCATGACCGGATTGCGTAGGGTCTCTGACAGTCTCATAAGACACACCCCTCTCCATCTTTTGTTGAGCTGATCAGAGAGGTATGGGAAGAACAGAACACGGCGGAGGCGCAGGAGGACTCAGTCAGCAGGGTACAGTCCTTGCTAGTAGACACCTGCGGTGAAGTGACCACAGATAGCCTACCCCGGGGGGCGGCAGAGGAGATTGTAGCAGAGTTGAGAATGGAGGTATGTCAGCTGTTATCAGCGGGTGTGACTCCCCCCATATGATGGAGCTGATCGGGGGGGGGGGTGTAGATTCCCCAAAGGGATGAACAATGCTGAGGGCTGCTGGCAACAGGTGTCATGCCAGAAGGAGAGTGAGCCCCCGGGTACCTCAGCAGGGGGAGTCATTGGGAAAACTTAGTGAGGGAATGGCCTACTGTCTCTGGGGGGGGGGGGGCGACGACACACATTCCCAGCAATATACCAGGGAACTCCCGAAAGCAAAAGACCCTTTTCCCGAAGGCTTAGTGGGACCACGCTCCAATGTGTCACTACGGATAGAGGGTATTTACACTAAAGCCATACTCGACACCAGGTTGCAGGTCGTGTTACTGTACTGGTCGTTTTTCAACCAGTATCTGAAGCATTTACGCTTGACACCATTCAATGCACTGGAGATTTAGGGTCTCAGTGCTGGAGATTATCCATACGACAGTTATTTGTCAGTGAAACTGGAGTTCTCGGAGGCCGATGTGGGAGTGTCTGAGGTTCTTGAATACAGTGGTGCTGGTTTGTCCGGACCGTGTTGAGATGGCTGCGTTTCAATTCTGGTGGGGACCAACACCCCTCTTGTGAGGAGGCTCTTGGGGGCCTGCAGGGAAGAAGGCTGGCGAGAGCTTTCTGGGAACATTGTCCATGCACCCGGTGTTTTGAGCTGCTTTCGAGAAAGTGCGTGGCTGCATTGGCCAGATACCGGATTTAGATGAGGAATGGTGTCATACACCCAGTTGAAGCCAATGGTGGTATGGCTCAGGGAAGTGGTGAGAGTGATGGGGACCCCCAAATTTCCCAGAGTGCCTGAGGGCGAAGTCCTCTTAGTGGATGCTCCATAAGACCACGAGGGGGAGTCAGAATTTCCTGCTGGGCTATTGGTGAGGCCTGAATTACAGAAGCTCTTGGTTGTACAGGCGAGCAGGATGGCAGTGGTTGTCAGGAACACTACGAAGAGGGAGGTCACCTTCAAGTGGGGCATGCCCCTGGCGCATTTGTTCCCGGTGACAGTAATGTCTAGTGCCCCTGTGAGACCAGCTGACAAGGAACTATTGGAAAAGGGGTGAAAGTTGACCACTGGGTCATTCAACATCGGGGACTCCCTGGTTCCTGCGGGTTGGAAGAGGAGGTCGATCGAAGATGTTGAAGCTGGAAGGTGTGTTTTCCACTGAAGAGTTTGATGTGGGTTGTTCCAAGAGCATGCATCACACTATCCCTGTTCAGAGAAAGGTCATGGCGACTGGCCTCTGCAGAGGTGGAGGAAATTCGACAGCATTTGTGTAAGTTGAAGGAAGCTGGGATCATCATCGAGTCCTGAAGCCCCAATGCGTCCCCAGTAGTATTGGCCTGAAAGAAGAATAGGAAGGTATGAATGTGTGTGGACTATAGGACTCTGAACTGGCACACCGTCCCTGCCCAGTATACTGTCCCGAGGACTGAAGACATGCTGGCCTGCCTGAGTGGTACAAAGTAGTTCAGTTGCTGGACTTGAGGAGTGGATATTACCAGATCCCCATGAGTGAGGCTGACAAAGAGTAAACAGCATTGAAATGTCCTCTGGGATTTTTCCAGTTCGAAAGGATGCCCCAGGGCATATCAGGAGCCCTTGCAACCTTCCAGCGGGTCATGGAGAAGACAGTGGGGATATGAACTTGATTGACATATTGGTATATCTGGATGACCTCATAGTATTGGGATCCATCTTGGAAGAACATGAAGCAAGGCTGCTGAAGGTTCTGGGCCACCTGAAAGCCGAAGGGTTAAAACTTTCCCCGGACAAGTGCCAGTTCTGCAAGATGTCTGTTAACTATGTTGGGGACATAGTTTCATGGGATGGAGTAGCTACAGGTCCAGCTAAGAAAGAGGTGGTGACCACCTGGCCAAGGTCTCAGACTGTGAGTGCTCCACACTTGTTCCTTGGGTTCTCTGGTTACTATCAGAGGTTTGCGAAGGGCTACACGAAAATGAGTCACCTGTTGAATCAGCTTCTGTGCGGTTACCCTCCCTTGAGGAAGAAAGGGAGGGAGAAAAGGACAGGAGGGTGGAGAGTATCTTTGCTCGTTGGACCAAGATGGGATGCAAAATGTGAAGAGGCCTTTCAGTCGCTGAAGGAGCTGTTGATTCAGGAGCCAGTGCTGGTTTTGTGGACCCCCGTACTGCACATGGATGCCAGCTGAGAGGGTTTGGGGGCATCCTGTATCAGGATCAGGGCACCAGGTTGAGGCCTATTGCGTTTGTTAGCCGGAGTCTGTCGCTCTCTGAGAAAATCTATCCCATGCACAGGTTGGAAGTCCTGGCATTGAAATGGGCAGTGGTGGATAAGTTGAGTGACTACCTCTACGCGGCCAAGTTTGAGGTAGGGACGGACCACAACTCCCTAACTTATGTCCTGAGTTTGGCGAAACTGGATGCCACAGGCCATCCATGGTTGGCAGCGTTGTCTGCCTATGATTTCAGCCTGAAGTACTGGCTGGGGAGCCAGAGCATTGATGTGGATGCTTTGTCATGATGGGTGCATGAGAGACTGGACAGGGACGAGGAGTGGGAGAGCGTACCTGCCCTGGGGTGAAGGCCATGTGTCACTTTGCCATCATCATGAAGGCAGAGGGAACGGAGGGGCAGGATCGAGCAGTGGATCAATTGGGGGCTTCTGATGACACCATACCCCAAGTTTACTGTAACCTGACTGCTCTGAAGACAAATCAGCTGCCGGAATTGAGTTCTGGGGAAGTGGCAGCTGCTCAGAGAGATGATCTGGGCTTCGACACTATTTGGTCTGCGGTTGAAAAGGGAGATATGGCTCGGGCAGAGAAGGCAAAACACGTTTTGGTGCCTCCATTACTGAAAGAATGGACCAACCTGGACCACCCCCGGACCGACCTCGGCGTTGTCAGCTGGTTCTGCCTGAAAAGTACTGGAGGATTGCGTTGAAGTCACTTCATGATGCTTCTGGACATCTGGGGGTAGTAAAGACCTATGGATTGCTCAGAGACCAGTTTTACTGGCCCCAAATGAAGTTGGAGGGTGAAGAATACTGAAAATTGTGCATTTGATGCATACAGTGGAAGACATTGCCTACGCAGGCAGCTCCTTTGTCCCACTTGCAGAGTGCAGGGCCCCTGGACCTGGTGTGTATGGATTTCCTGCCCATAGAATCCGATGCCAGCAACACGGTGAATGTCTTAGTCATCTCAGACCGCTACACCAGATATGCTCAGGTTTTTCTTACCAAGGACCAGTGAGTGTCTATGGTGGTAAAAGTGTTATGGGAAAAGTATTTAATCTATTATGGTCTTCCCAGATGGATACGTAGTGATCAGGGACAGGATTTCGAGAGCAGACTCATCCATGAGTTACTGGGCATGCTTGGAGTTGAGAAGTCAAGGACCATGCCCTATCACCCACAGGGTGATCCCCAGCCAGAGAGGTTTAATCAGACCTTGCTAGACATACTCGGGACCCTGGAGATCAGCAAGAAGAGCAGGTGGAGTTTAAATATTGGGCATCTGGTTCACAGTTACAACAGTACACAAAATGAAGCTACTGGGTACTTGCCATATTATTTGATGTTTGGGTGTGAGACGAGGTTGCCCATTTGTTTTGGGACTGACGGGGATGATTTACCCCTGAAGACTTATCTGATGTATCTGATATGAGAAGAGAGCTGAAAAGGGCTTATGAATGAGCAGGGGTCCCGGTTGCCAAGCAGAATCAAGGAAATAAGAGGAGGTATGATCAAAAGGTGAAGTTCTCCCAACTTGTGCCGGGAGACCGGGCCCTCATAAGGAATTTGGGGCTACCTGGAAAGCACAAGTTGGCTGACCGCTGGATGTCTACGCCCTATGTGGTGGAGAGTCAGATGCCAGACCTACCAGTTTTGTGGGTGAAACCAGAGGAGGGGAATGGGCCTGTCAAGGTTCTCCATTGGAACCACCTGCTGCCTCTGGGACAAGAGTTGCAGGTAGACCTAGAACCCAACTTGGTGCCTACACCTAGTAAGGTGACTCTGGGCCCCCAACAGATGAGATTATGCCGGCTCCCACCCCGAGAGGGATACCGATTCGGAGGATGAGGACCTGGAAGTGTGGTATATGCTGCCTTTTGCTAACTCCCCATTGATTGAGGAAGAGATTCCCAGCCCAACTCCCACTGAGTCAGGTGAAGTCGGGGTGGGGTGGGGGGCTATCTATGGGCAGTCTGAGTTGCAGTGGGACCCTGCAGGGGAGGAAGTGGGTCTTGGCCACAGGACAGAAGGCCCCGAGTTGCAGGTGGGAATGAGTGATAGGTCAGGGGTGACCTTGCCAGGTAGATTGGAACTATCCCCAGTAGTGGCTGAACCTGGAGAGTTAAATGAGGGGTTGCGGAGGTCTCAGAGAAAGGAGACCACTGGATAGGCTGGCCTATGTAGCACCAGGGGAACAGAGAGTGACCCCTACCATTTTGGGGAGCTAGGACTCTGCCTTGTGTGCCAGGATTGGACTTTGTGTTTTGCAGGAAGGGTTAGCGAATTATCTCAATGTCATGAGGACATGATTAAATTTGGCGGGGGGAGAGTGTAACATACTGTAAGGTTTCGCTGCTAATGTAATGGCTTTTCTGTAGTGTTCCACTGCTGAGGTAATGGTTTCTTTGCAGCAACAATGTTTGCATTATGACTAGAGATAAGGGGGCATTTTAGACAATGACTGGGATGTTGTTGTTTCTTGTGTGTCTGGGAGCCGGGGATTACAAGGATGTAGGCAAATTGATTCTAAGATTCACTTCACTCCAGTGGCTCCACTTTCAAGATATTAAACTTACGGTTCTGTTGAGTGGCTGAAGTATCCAGTTGCCATACACATGGGCTTGCTGTGGTCATGCAGTAGAAACGGGCAAGCTCAAGTTTCAGCCATTTAGGATACAGTTTCTTTCAGACTGTGAGTCAGGCTGTTAGCGCATGGTACCCTTAAAGTGAGTTTTGTGTCTACTGGGGATGGACATGTTCTGCTGCTACTTTCTACTGATAGCTGCATTGTAAAGAGAGAAATATCAAATAATATATTCACATTAAGAGTTAAGTTTGAACTACAAGATTGGGCAATTTCTTACCAACTCAGAGAAATGGGTCTTGGTTAATCAACTGTATGCTAATTAACTCCTGCCCCATCTTTACAGAATGCTGTCCAATTTAGTTCTCACGAGGAGTCCCACTTCTGTTATTTGCATTGTTACAAACATTCAATATTTAGTCCACATCAAACAAGTTCATGTGTTTTGAGACTTTGGGGATCTTCTGATAAGTGGCAAGCACTAGCTTGCTTCAGGAAGCTGATATTTGTATTGGACATAAATAAAAAGAATCGAGAAGAAGCCCTCATTGTAATGATGACATCTTGAAACAATGTATCAAATACGATTTATGAAAGTAGTACTTGGCCACTTAAGTTTAAAATAAAATCCATTAATTTTAAGCAGAAAATCAATGATTTTTCATTGTTAACAAAGTCGATGTTGAAAAGTTGAGTGATTATTCCACTTAAATCAATGATCTTGCTCACATGAAATACTACTTCTGATTTTACTTCGCAGCTTACACACAGTAAACAATTAGCTCTTCATCTTAAAGATTCTGAGATGAGTTACTGAAAAATTGCCCTTCTTTCTGTAGTTATTATTTTATTCTTCAAAAATAAAATAGAGGCAAGAGAAATGTTCAGTTAAAGCTCCTGGAATTTCTTCTTTATTCTATCCAATCTCAATAAACTATTCTTACCTCCCAGCAAGAGAGCCTCCAAAATTTTGGAAAGTTTGTTGGAAGCTAGCGTGTGGCAAGACAGAGAAGGAGCAGCTTGCGGTGTAGTCTGGAAAAGCTATCCTATGAAGAGATTTTAGGAAATATTTCTGTAATCAGGATGCCAATACATGGGAGTCAATAAGGGAGTCAAATGCCAGGTAGAATCCAAACAAGGAAAATACATTTATTAGGCATTAATTTCAAATGATGAACACTGCAACAAAAGACATCTCCAATAGTTATACTCTACTTCTAGAAATTCTTACTTTTTCTTGAATTGGCACCGAATTCATTCCTTTGGGAGATCTTTCTTCCTGCCTCATCATCCTACATCCTGTTAACTACCTGCTCCCTAAGATCCACAAATAGAACATTTATATATGCCTGTATAAATAAAGGCATAAATTTATACCTTTATGGGTATAAAGGCCATCAGGGCATTCTGCAGCATGACCTGCCATCTGAGGCTTCGCTGTCATTTGAAGGCCGGTTTGCTTCATAGGATGATCCTTGTACATGCAGGGTCAGCTTATCTAAATCAGCCTAATGGGGACAGATGGACATCCTTCTTCTTCTTCTTCTTTTATGCTAATGGTGACTTGCACCTATCAGGAAGGAGCATTACCACCACCTACTGTAGTGGAGTATGATGGGAGCCAGGACAGGGATCAGATCCTAACTCCAAAACCCTTTCACCAGGGCCCAACACGACTTAACCATCTCTGCCTCGGGTGCCAGAATATCCTGCAAACTAGGCACCCCAGAACTACCTAATAATTACCTAAACAGCTTCCCACATTTCAACGAATATCTGTGGCACTCCATGATCACATGTTCCACCGTCTTTGGGACCTGACATAAATCACACCACCCATTCCCATATTTACCAACAAGTGCCAAAATTTGTATGCCCAAAACCCTATCTCGGCAACCACATGTTTTCCCTCGTTTTCCTTCCCAAAAGGTACCTACCCTGGAATGATGAGAACAAGTTGTAATACCATCTCCCTATTCAATCTCTATCCCACAACTTCTGTCCATTTTCCAATCCCAGCCAACCTAATACAAGATTTGGCTTTGTACTTTCCCAATTAACTATCATATCTACCTCAGATTTATTAAGTGCCTGTTTTGCTATAACATCTGCCCTTCCATTACCCGATACACCCTCATGTGCAGGTACCCAACAAAACTGTACTCCTATTCCCACATTCACCAGGCTAGGTAGATTATAATACACTTCTATCAACTGATCAGGCCTCATTGAACAATTTTATTCCAAGCTCTGCAGTACCAAGACAGAGTTTGAGCAGATCATCACCCTGTTTGGCCTTACTTGTTCAGCCCATTGCAGACTAATGATTGAAGCACCATCAATAACTCTGAGACGTGGGTTAAGGTAGGCTTTTATTGGCTGGAAGAAAGAACAAGCAGCAAGTGACCAACACACTGCATTCTGGAGACTGAGGCCGGGGCTGTGTCTCCAATCGCCTTTATACCAGGGTCTGTGGGAGGAGCCACAGGAGCAGTCAGCAAGGGGGGGGGGGTGTCCAGACAGGTATATGTAGTTCACCACAATGATAATAGTCGTAAATTCTGCTGTATAGACAGACAACCCCACCCCCACCCCCACTGTCAGCCTTTTCCCCATCTCAACATTAAACGAGGGGATAAATATGCCAGAGCCCACCCGATTACTAACTGGATCTTTAAAACCATCTGTTAAGAACAAGGAAAAAAGGAAGTATACTGCTGTTGTAGATGACCAGCCACCCTCTCACCACCTACAAGACCCTGTCTATACTCCAGTAACATCCAATCTATTCCCATATCTATGAATTTCCATGGTGGAACTTTTGGCCAGGCCACAGTTGGGCCAATACGCAAATCCCCAAGACCGTATCCCTGAACATATTCCCCAATTATCTGCCCAAAACATTTACAAATTCTCTATATTCCCAGCAATCCAATAGAACAGAGCACTTCAAATGGAACACCTCCCACCCCACTAAGGAAGTCCAGTGTTCAAGGCTTAATGTTTCTCTCTGCAAGTTCAGAAGGCATCTTGCCTAGTTCAACTCCCAGTGCATCTCTAGCTGTGGTGTGGAGTGCCCCATCACAGATTCTAAGTGCGCTGACCTGTAGAACATCCAGCCTTTATAAAACTGACTGAGCTGCCTCTCCATAAATCATACAACCATCATCCAGATAAAAATGCATTAAAGTGCAATAAATTGTCAACAGCACACCCCTAGAAATGCTCTGGTCATACTCAGCTAGGTTAATGGCCTGCTTATGTTTATCCTCTAAAACATTATGTGTTCTCCATGTCAGTCTCGCATCCAGCTGTAACCCCATATATTTAACCACAGGAACCTAGGCCGTGAAAACCCATACAAAGTGAGGCGAGTATTATCCAGTCCATGTTTTGAGTAAAAACCATATATTTTGATTTAGAAACAGAAAATTTAAAACCCCAGTCCAAAGACCATTCTTCCATCGCTGATAACGCTGTTTGCACAGACCTCACCACATAGGCAGTATTACGGCCATTTTACCACAAGAGTCCATCATCACCATATAAAGCCAATCCAGAACCCAGGCCCAACACCACCAAAAATATCATTAACGATCAGATTAAACAATGTTGGACTAACAACACTACCCTGGAGGGATCCCATTATCCACCGAAAACTCAGATGGTAGTTCTTCACACTCTAAATGGTGGTAAAACAAAATATGCAATATCCAGTTGTAAACTCTACCACCGATACCAAGCTTACTGAGTTTAATCAAAAGCCCTCCCTCCATAGCATATATAAGCTTTGTGAATGTCCAAAACCATTGCAACAACTTTCCAAGTATCTTTTCCCAGTAGTATGACATCCTATGTAGATCTCCCTTTACGAAACCCACATTAGTCATGACTAAGTAATTCTCTCTTCTCCAAAACAAGCATCAGCCTAGTTTCAAATATTTTCTGCACTATTTTACATAGTGAAGAGGTGAGAAGGCCTGTAGCTACTCGGCAGCATCAGATCCTTCCCAACTTTATCAATAGGCAGCATCACAGGCCTTTTCCAGTCTCCTGGGGCCATTCCTAGCTTCCAGACATTATAAAACTCAAACAACTTCTTTAGGGCTGCCTCAGGCGGATGCTGGAGCATCTGATAGCTAACCATATCCTGTCCTGGGGTTGTGGTACTCCGCTATTGACAGCAAGTTCATCCAACGTGAAGTCATCATCCATGGCATTCTCAAACATCTCATGTTTCTCACAAGTCTTCCCAATGTCCATCAAAATACTCTGTCATCTCTTAATATATTCACCCCTAACTTGTCTATCTATCTTTGCAAACGTGTTTCCCAAACATTCTGCCTTTTCTTTGTCATTGCAGCCAAATTTCCGTTCTTCACTAACACTGAAATCTGCTTATAATCTCTGACATCATTCATTATCCTTAGCATTTTGCACACCACTGTCAGACCAGTTTCTCTCCCAATCGATGAGTAAAATTCCCGCCAAGCCACACTTGGTGCATTCCTAATAATTCTTCTCTATTGCTCTTTTCTACTGAAAGTTCAGCAAGACTTCTTGCATTAGCCTATTTTTCAGAACATGAAATGCCAGTCTCTGGTCTCCAATGGCCTCTCTACATTCTTGTGTCCAAGAAGGAACACATTTTTTTAACCCCACTCTTCTAGACTAAAGGAATGGCTTGACAGACTGCCTCACACAAACCAGCAATTATACTCTGATAGTCTTTTTCTATGACACCACCTCGAGACAATTGGTCAAACAATTTCTCACACTCAAGAGAAAAATTTTCCCAATTTGCCCTCTTAAGACACTAATCAAATTTTGGCAGTAAACCTTAATCCCTACAATATACAAGACTGGGAAGTGGTCACTCTCCATACAATCAGCCATTACATCCAGCTACTAAGTCCAGCAAGTGGAATAGAGATAAGAGTCAAGCCCAGACAAGAACCCCCACCTTTGGCAATATCCCATCCTCATCACTCTTCCATCAGTCAAACATATTCTTCCAGAGTACTCCACTACTGCTGTCCCATTAGCATCTGTAGTCTTACTGCCCCACAAACTTTGCTTTCAAGAAGGAGCTAGATAGGTATCTTATGGATAGGGGAATCAAGGGATATGGGAACAAGGCAGGAACCGGGTATTGATAGTAGATGATCAGTGATGATCTCAAAATGGCGGTGCAGGTTCGAAGGGCCAAATGCTCTACTTCTGCACCTATTGTCTATTGTCAAACTACTAGGTGTTTTAAAGTCTCCACAAAAAATAATTTTACCAGAATAAGTTTCCACCATTTTCCCTAACCCTTCCACAGATGGATCCTGTCCTGAATTATAAATGTTCACAGTTCTGATCCTGCCCTATGAAAGTAATAATTCAATAATTACGCATTCATTATTCTCTGGAGAAGGCAGAATTCAAAGCAATAAACCCTCTTTCACAAAGGCGGCACAGATTAATCCCACAGATACATCCATCATATCTCACAACCTCATAACCCAGAATCTTAAACAATAAATGTGATCATAACCAAATTTCTTACACACAAATAGAACTCAAGGGAACACTAAAACCTAAAATATACATGCTTTAAATTTCCATCAGTTGGCAAACAGACTTCTCACATTCCAATGAAAAACTGTAAATTGATTGAAAAATATCAATGTGCAGCACCCGGTATAGAATCACCATCCATCACCAGGCCAATCCCTCTACTATCATTCCACAATCACCCTCCATCACCAGGCCAATCCCTCTACTATCATTCCACAATCACCCTCCATCACCAGCCCATCCCTCTACTATCATTCCACAATCACCATCCAACACCAGCCCAACCCTCTACTATCATTCCCCAATCACCCTCCAACACCAGCCCATCCCTCTACTATCATTCCCCATTCACCCTCCAACACCAGCCCATCCCTCTACTATCATTCCCCAATCACCCTCCAACACCAGCCCATCCCTCTACTATCATTCCCCATTCACCCTCCAACACCAGCCCATTCCCTCTACTATCATTCCCCAATCACCCTCCACCATCAGCCCATTCCCTCTAATATCATTCCCCATTCACCCTCCATCACCAGCCCATTCCCTCTACTATCAATCCCCAATCACCCTCCATCACCAGCCCATCCCTCTACTATCATTCCCCAATCACCCTCCACCATCAGCCCATCCCTCTACTATCATTCCCCATTCACCCTCCAACACCAGCCCATCCCTCTACTATCATTCCACAATCACCCTCCACCATCAGCCCATTCCCTCTAATATCATTCCCCATTCACCCTCCATCACCAGCCCATTCCCTCTACTATCAATCCCCAATCACCCTCCATCACCAGCCCATCCCTCTACTATCATTCCACAATCACCCTCCAACACCAGCCCATCCCTCTACTATCATTCCCCATTCACCCTCCAACACCAGCCCATTCCCTCTACTATCATTCCACAATCACCCTCCATCACCAGCCCATCCCTCTACTATCATTCCCCAATCACCCTCCAACACCAGCCCATCCCTCTACTATCATTCCCCATTCACCCTCCACCATCAGCCCATTCCCTCTGCTATCATTCCACAATCTCCCTCCACCATCAGCCCATTCCCTCTACTATCATTCCCCAATCCCCCTCCAACACCAGCCCATCCCTCTACTATCATTCCACAATCACCCTCCAACACCAGCCCATCCCTCTACTATCAATCCCCAACCACCATCCAACACCAGCCCATCCCTCTACTATCATTCCCCAATCACCCTCCATCACCAGCCCATTCCCTCTACTATCATTCCCCAATCACCCTCCAACACCAGCCCATCCCTCTACTATCATTCCCCAACCACCATCCAACACCAGCCCATCCCTCTACTATCATTCCCCAATCACCCTCCATCACCAGCCCATTCCCTCTACTATCATTCCACAATCACCCCCCACCATCAGCCCATTCCCTCTAATATCATTCCCCAAATCTTCTCTCCGAAGTACTTCATGTACCTACTCTGCAGTAATTCCCATTATTTCCAAATACTTTGATGCTATTCTATCAGATTTCTTTCCATCTGTACTGTTCCATTAACCACAATAATGCAACAAAATCTAATTTTTTTAAAAGAATCAGTATCTCACTCGATGCTTCACCTCCCACACTCCGTGATCTCCCTCCATCTGAAACCCTGTAAGTGTCTGTTTTACTCCAATGCCCATATGATGGAATCAAATCTTCTCACAGCTTCAGCATAAGAAATAATATAAGCTATCTTCACCTTCTGAATTTCCTGATCTTTTGTAAAACAGAACAAACTAAATGAACAGCACTATGAGTGCTCCCCCAGTAGCAGCATTTTGCCTCAGTGCCAACATTACAATTCCCATAATCAAGTTTACCTCTGCATTTTGCATGTCATAATGTTCCCCTGCAAGAACCAGAAACATGTCCCACTTACAAACACTGCAATGGTGGAAGGTCATTTGCTCTGACAAAATAATGAGTACAACTGAAATTTTGATGGTAGCAATTCATCAGTAAAACATAACTGATCAGACCAACTATTAAGTTTTTCCCTTCTCTCCAAGTCTGTAACCTCTTAAGCAAAACTACCTTACCCCCTCTCAGATACACAGAGGTACAGCTGAAATAATACCACAAACTTTCCTTTCTCCCTCAACTAATGTACTAATAATTTTACTCCCATTTGCTATTCAGTTGTTAAGTTGAGTCCGACTCCTTGTGATGTATTGCCAGGCCTTTCTTCTGCTGCTGCCAAGGTTGGGACCCGGCTGGGTTTGAACTCAGGAACATCTGCCTTGAAGTCCAGTGCTGATGCCACTACACCACCAGCCTGCTCTTACTCCCATATAGAGTCTTAACTATCAGTATTTTCTCCTGTTGTTTTAAATCAGTACGAGTAATCAACACTTTGTCTTTGCTAAGATATATTGCTGACTCTACCAAAATCTGTCTGAGTAGTTTTCGTTAATCTAGCCAGATGATATTTATCAGATTTAGATGTAAAAGTATGATCATTACCTTTCACGATCATTATCTTTCATCCCAGTCCTAATGCCCTTCTCAATCAAACCTGCCCCCCCATGACTCATTTTCCTTTATTTCTACGAAATTCCATTCCATACCATCCCTTAACTCCCCACCATAGGCTGAGCGCACAACCCAGTGGCCTCTTCCACTTCAGAATTGCTCCCCGCCATGAGAGCTCGCTGGCCTATTGCTCAATACCTAGCCTGTAGCCACTTCCAGGCTCACATCCCAGCTCATAAGGGCAGCCTTATCCAGGCCAAACCAGCCCAAAATTCCTTCTAATTATAGTTCACAGAACACCTGGTGAACTTACGCAGTTCCAATTAATGGGTGAGGATCTCACCTTCAGAGAAAGAAGATCATTCCATAAAAAGCTACTAAAATCTATGGTTAAGTTTACAATAGAATTTTATCAAGCAGCTTAGTGAATACTAATAGACTCTTTTTACTAATTTATTTGCTGAGAATGCAACGGAGGATTATGTGCTTATAGTGGAAACAGAAGAAATGTAATAATAAATCAAACAAGTTCTTAGAAGGACCAATTATTGTGCACAGTGGCAGCACCACATGTTCTGAATTAAGTTAGCAACGAGTTAAATGCAACAAGTAATTAAGTCCCGCTCATAGGAGGGCACATTGTTTCCCTGAGCCGACTGTCATTGAAATTGCTCTGAGCATAGAATTCATATTAGTGTTGCAAAACCCAATTAAATCTATTTAACCCAGCCAAGCAGGACATTATTTGACCTTGCTGCAGTATTAATTTCCTTCTACTTTCTTTCTAAAATATTATTGTTTTTGTATTGTAATAAATACATAAGGTGATTGCAGCTACTATTATGACAGCAGTTAAAACGCGATCATTTACCAGTTTGTCTATTATGGTGTCTTGCAGTGTTAAATAGATCAATGTTGGTTTTACTCAAGCCGTATCCACTGGCGTTCTATCCATTTTGTAAGTGACATACTCTATTTTTCTTTTTCAGTTTCTTGCTAGCATTCCATCATCTGAATGAGGGTTGAATAAATGCACCAGAACACCGTGCTTAGAGAGTTCAAGCAGGGATTAATGTGGTGGCAAATTGAAAAAGGCAGACTGCTGTCTGACCAGACCGCTGTGTGCTGATTCTGATACACTCATCAATACTTTTCAATCTGCTTCACGCCAAGTAATTTCAGTGCTGACACACGCAGGCCAGTAGATCAGCCTACTGCAGGGATGTCATATTGGAAGTGCCCTGATAAATGATTTCTTTATTAGACTTTATAACACTAATAGTTTTTGCAGACCATTCTGCTTAAGTCTCTGTTTAACTGTGATGACCAACAATGAGATGTTTTCTGAACGGGAGTAGAGTTGATCGTTTAGTGGCTTTGCTAAAGTTGCAGTAGGAGTGGGACGAGACACAAATTGTATCAAGTTTTTAATCTCTGACTGAAAGCACTGGGTCTCTGAGGGTTATTTCTCTACATCCTAAAATTTCAGTGAATCATAAATAGGAGGAAGTCTGCAGATGCTGGAAATCCAAAGCAACACACACACAATGCTGGAAGAACTCAGCAGTTCAGGCAGCATCTATAGAAATGATGAGCCAAGACTCTTCTTTAGGACCTAGAAGAAAGGGGGTAGATGCAAGAATAAAGATGTGGGGGAAGGGAAGGAGGGTAGCTGGAAGGTGACAGGTGAAGCCAGATGAGAAAGGTCAAGGGTTGGAGAAGAAAGAATCTGATGGTAGAGGAGAGTGGATCGTCAGAGAAAGGAAGAAGATGGGGACCCAGAGGAGGTGATAGCTAGGTGAAGGGAAGTAAAAGGTCAGAGTGAGGAATAGAAGAAGAGGGATGGGGCAATTTTTTTAATGGAAGGAGAAATCAATAGTTGTGCCATCAGGTTGGAGGCTACCCAGATGGAATATAAGGTGCTTCTCTTCCACACCAAGGGTGGCCTCATCTTGGCACAAGAGGAGCCATGGACCGACATGTTGTAACTTTCATTTTCAGTGATTTTATGCTGCTTGTACGATCACACAGCTGATTTGCCTTGCAGCTTAGTGTTGAGAATTTTATAAATTAAATCCTTGAAAATACTTGTCAAAGTTTTCAAGCTGCAATGTTTGTACATAGGAATAAATAAAAATATAAAATATTAATGTGATTTTTTTAAACTACAGATTTTGGAAGCAATTTTGTGTAAACCTACTTGATGCTAGTACCCTAGTTTGATTTTAACTGTAACTTACAGAAAGGATAGTTTACAAACTACCCCTGATCACATTGCTTTCTAGTGTGGTGAAAAGTTATGCTCTTGCATAAATCTATGATGTATAAAGGAGGCAACTAATTATTTATCTAGGAAGCGAAAGGAATTCTGCATGTCTCCGTTAACTCTTTCCAATTATTATCGATGCACCACCGAAAGCATTCTGTCTGGTTGCAACAATACCTGACATGGCAACTTCTCTGCAAGTGACCGCTAATTGTGGACACAGCTCAGTACATTGCAGGAACCAGCCTCCACACGGCTCACGCTGCCTATACTTCTCGCCAGCTCAGAACGCAGCCAGTATAATCAAAGATAATCCCCCACCCCGGTAATTCTCACTCCCATTGGGCAGAAGATATAAAAGTCTGAAAACACGTACCACCAAACTCAAGGACAGCTTCTATCGGAATCAGAATCAGGTTTAATATCACCGGCATGCGTTGTGACTTTGTTGACTTTGTGGCAGCATTACAATGCAATATATAATAATGGAAAAATTACAGCCAATATATATAATGGCTAAATTAAATAAGCAGTGCAAAAATAAAAAAAAATAGAAAGTATTGAGGTAATGTTCATGGATTCACTGTCACTTCAGAGGGGAAGAAACTGTTCCTGAATTATTGAGTGTGTGCCCTCACTGTTAGGAGACACAGAACAGACCTCATGTTTGATAAGATGCACTCTTGGCCTCACAATCTACTTTATTAACATCGTGCATTTTATCATTTTCCTGTACTGCATATTTTTTTTGGGAGCTTTTACACTTTATTCTGCATTGTCATTGTTTTATCTTATTCTAGCTCAAAGTACCGTGAAACGATTCGATCTGCATAAAATACATGCAGGACAAGCTTTTCATTGTCTCGTGGTCCATGTGACAATAATAAACCAATTCCAAACATAGCCCTTAAAGCATTCAGGTCAGGGTACTTAGGTTCCAGCTTCCTGGTTCAGTTCCTGGCCGTCACCATCTCAGTGGACCTACCCTGTGACCAACGTAGTAATGCAATCACGAGGAATGGACCCCAGTTCATTAGGAGTTCGAGGAGATTCGGTACGTCTCCAAAGACGCTTATAAAATCTTACAGATATACTGTGGAGAACACTCTGACTAGTTACATAATGAGACCGCAAAGGGCTGTGGACTCAGCCAGTTCCATTATGGACACAACCCTCCACAACATCAAGGACATCTTCAAAAGGCAGCATTCATCATTGAACATAACATAAGAACAGAAGAAATAGGAGCAGGAGTAGGCCATCTGGCCCATCGAGCCTGTCCCACCATCAATAAGATCATGGCTGATCTGTCTGTAAACTTAGCTCCATCTACCGGCCTTTTCTCCATAACCCTTAATTTCCATACTATGCAAAAATCTATCCAACCTTGTCTTCAATATATTTACTGAGATAGCCTCCACTGCAGAGAATTCCACAGATTCACCACACTAGGAAAAGCAGTTCCTTCTCACCTCCATCCTAAATCTACTCCCCCAAATCTTGAGGCTATGTTCCCTAGTTCTAGTCTCACCTACCAGTGGAAACAATTTTCCTGCCTCTATCTTATTTATCCTTTTCATGATTTTATATGTTTCTGTAAGATTTTCTCTCATTCTTCTGAATTCCAGTGAATTACAGGCCAGGCGACTCAATCTCAGAATCAGAATCAGACTTTAGTCAGCAAGAGCGGTGCTCGCCCACGCCATCAAGAAGGGAAAGTGAGAGTACCCGCAGAAAATCCACAGACACCAGGGACATCCCAACATGTGGCAAGGTACAGAAGCCACATCAAATTACAAGTCCACCCTGCGTATTCAGGGCAGTGACCCTCCTTTCCTGATAAGCAGAATGCCCTCTGTGCATGATTTGGTGCAATGAACGACCTGACATCAAGGAAAGCCCCCTCTCCCCTGAGGAGCAGGCACTCTGCCTGGCCGCAGCTGAGGTGACAAGGATCCTAGTCAGGGTAAACCCACGCAAAGGTGCAGGGCCAGCAAACATAGCTGGTCAGGTGCCGATGGATTGTCCCAGCTAACAGAGGTCTTAACGGATATCTTTAGCATCTCTTTGCAACAGTTCACCATCCCTGCAGGCTTCACGTCAGCCACCATCATTTCCGTGCACAAGAGCACACCTGTAACTGGCCTAAGTGATTACCCCCCAGTGGAGCTGACATCAATAATCATGAAGTGCTTTGAGTAGCTGGTAATGGACCATATAACATCCCACCTTCCAGTTACATCGGACCCTTTGCACTTTGCCTACCACTCAAAGCAGTCCACTAATGATGCCATAACCTCGGCCTCCATCCCCGTCCTATTCCACCTTCATATGCCAAGATGTCGTTTATCGACTTCAGCTTAGCATTTAACACTAAGATCCCTCAGAGGCTGTTGGGTATACTGTCCTCATTGGGACTCAACACCCCTCTTTGTAACTGGATCTTGGCCTTTCTGACAGAAAGACCCAAGTCAGTCTGAGTTGGCAGCAACAGGTCAAGCTCCATCACACTGACCGTTGGTACCTCCCAGAGCTGAGTGCTCAGCTGTTCATGCTGCAGATTCACCACTGCACTGTGGGATTCAGCTCAAACCACATCATCAAATTCACTGATGATACAACAGTGGTTGGCCTTATCAGCAACAGCGATGAACTTTCATACAGAGAGGAGGTAGAGAGGTCTTTCAAATGGTGTGAGAACAACAACCCGAGTCTCAACGTGGACAAGACAAGAGAGATGACCGTGGACTTCAGGGAAGCTGCAGGTCGACCACTCTCACTGTCCGTCAATGGCTCTGCTGTGGAGAGAATGAAGAGCACAGGCTTCCTCGGTGTGCACATAATGGACGATCAAACCAGGACACTCACCATCTCCTCATTGGTCAAGAAGGCACAGCAGCATCTACACTTTCTGAGGAGACTGAGGTGTGCAATGCTTCCTTCCCCCATTATAATAACCTTCTACAGGAGCACCATCGAGAGTGTCATGTCTGGCTTCAGCATTGTGTGGTATGGAAGCTGCAAGGCATCAGATCGCAAGACTCTACAGAGGATAGTAAAGACAGCCGAGAGGGTCACCGGGAACTCCCTCCACCCTATTTGTGCCATTTACCATGAATGTCACAGACGAAGTACCTGAAGTATTGTTGGGGATCCCTACCACCCATTCCACTATTTTTCTGACCCACTACCATCAGGAAGAAGGTACAGGAGCATCAGGATTAGTTAGCACTGTCAGAATAGTTAACAGCTTCTTCCCTGGGCTCCAAGGGTCTACGTTTAGGAGCTTTTCCCTTTGACGGGACCTGGTGACTGATCCCTTAGGCTTGGCTGCTAGAGCACCAGACTGCTTGGGCACCTTCTTGGCTTGCTCCAGAACTAGATACCCTTTCTCTCAAGTTCCAGCACACCTCCGGCTATGGGTCCGATTGCGAAGCACAGTCTGCTGTTTGGGTAATTTAAACGCTGGCCCAGATAGGCTGGAAAGGCAGGATGTCAAGAGTTGGACGAGGCTGGATTGCTCAGGGTGCCGAGCTGACTTGACGAGGTTGAGAATGGCAGTGAAATCTAGGCCTGGAATGATTTTCCGCTGCAGAACCCGGGTCCTAATGGTGGTACAATCCATTGTTCGGACAATTGAAATGTTGGCCGAGATTGACTGGGGTCTCCTCTCTCTATGACACTGACGCTATGAGACTGCCCCCGGTTGCTGTGTTATATGTCTGCGAACTTTGAGGTGATTTTCCTGCTAATACGATGAAATGAGTACTGAGGCTTTGGGCCTACCCCATTGTCTCTGGGCATTTGGATCTAAGGAGTCAATTTGGTTTGGAATACTGCTTCTATTTGCATGATTTGTCTTTTTTTCCCTCTTTCCCAGTACACGATGGGGGTTTGTCTTTATTCTTTTTAATTTGGTTCTTTTGGGTTTCTTGCTTTATGGTTGCTTGTAAGCAAACAAATCTCAATATAATTTATACATTCTTTAATAATAAATGTATTTTGAATATTTGAACCTTTGAATCACTGAGGTCTTGTCACAAGGACAGCGAACCGTTCACTGCTTATCACTGCTGCGTATTTCACACACATTTTTGAATTATATCTTATTAACTTATTTTGTTTTATGAGCTCTGTACATTATATTTATTGTGGTGCTCGGAGGGGTGCTCAACAGCTCACCCTTGTATTCCTAATGACCAGAGCTATTTATTGATCTTGTGTTAAAATGCTTTCGCAGGATTATAGTGGGATGTTCCAGTTCATTTATTGTTACGTTTTAGCCTGGGTTATTCAGTTTGGCTTGTGAGTTTGTGGGTCACCCTGATTGTAACCGAGGTGTGCAATAATCATCTCCCCTGTCTGACTGTGACTGAGTGGGTTCTCTCCCCAGCTCACAGCGCCTGGTCTGTTTTTGTGCTTGTTACAATAAAAACAGTTGTTGAGTTAAACGAGTTTCTGTCATCTGTCGTCATGGACCAAATGCTTGCCACTGTATTGTGGGTGCACCGTGGTCTGGAGAAATGATGTTTCGTTTGGTTGTATATATGTAGTCAGACGACATTAAACTTGAACTTGAACTTAATAAACTCAAAATGCTGGAAAAGCAGCAAGTAACAATAAAAACACAAGAAACCACAGGTGCTGGAATCTGAAGCAACAAACAATCTGCTGGAAGAACACAGTGGATGGAGCAGTATCTGTGGTAGGAAAGAAATTGTTGACATTCTGGGTGAAACCCTGCATGAAGACTAATACAGAGTTTCAGTCTAAAATATTAATAATTCCTTTTCACCCACAGATGCTGCTCAACCTGTTGAGCTCTCCCGGCAGATTCTTTGTTGTTAGGACAGCTAGCATATTTGAAAGAGAAACAATGAATGTTATTGGCTGGAAATGTTGATTTTTCCCCTGTATTTCTGTTTAGTTTCAGATTTCCAGCATCCGGAGATTTCTGTTTTGATAATCACTTAATGATTGTACAATCTTCATTGTTTCCTTATGGCTTCTAAGCAGCAAATGTGGCTTGCCCTACTGAAGTTTTTTGTCTTCTCCTTGTTATATGATGCTGCTATTGAACCTCTCTCTCAATGACTCCCAGTTGCCTTGGAGGGTTTGTTTGAAGCCCCAGTAGTGAGCTTCAGCATTTCTCTTGAAATCTGACTGTTGGCCAGCTACTAGTTCAGGCGGGAGATTGTCAAAGTGCAAAGCATATTTATTATCAAAGTACGCATACGTGTATGTTACAATATATTAGCTTGAGATTCATTTTATTGTAAGCACTTACAGGAAAAAAGAAATACAATAAAATCTTACAAAAAAAATATATATATAAACAGACAAAGATTGACAAATAACCAATGTGGGAAAGAGGGTAAACCATGCAAATACAAAATAATATTGTGAAACTGAGCTATAAAGATTCCTTGTTTGTGAGTCTGTAGGTTATCGATCAGTTCAGAGTTGTGGGGAATGCCATGCCATTTGAAGAACCGGATGGTTGTAGGGTGATAATTCTCCCTGAATCTTGTGATGAGGGATCTAAGGCTTCTGCACCTCCTGTCCAGTGGTGGTAGTGAGAAGAGAGCATGGGCTTTGTATGGTGGGGCCTTTGATGATGGATGATGGCAGCGTTCCACTGAAATGTCCTCAGTGGTGGGGAGGGTTTTGGCTGTGATGGGCTGGGCTCTGTCCATCATTTTCTGCGGCCTTTTACACTCCTGCCAATGGTCTCCACTGTGCATCATAGAAGTTTGTCAAACCTCTTGGTGACATGCTGAAAATACGATGTCTAAGAAAACAGAGGCGCTGTTGTACCTTCTTTGTTACAACCCCTAAGTGTTGTCCCAGGATAAATCTTCCTGACCCTTCCCTTCTCTGTTCTGCTAAAGAGGACAGGCTCATGGGCTTTCTCCTCTTGTTGATAATCAGCTCCTTGGCTTTGCTGATGCTCACTGAGTTGTTGTAGTGCCACCGTTCCACCAGATTTGCAATCTCCTTCCTATACGCTGATTCATCACCACCTCTGATTCAGCCAACAGAAGTGGTGTTGTCAACAAGCTTCAGTATGGCATTGGAACTGTACTTTGCCACATAATGATAACTATTACGTGAGTAGATCAGCGGCTACTATGATTGTCAGGAACTGACCTAATAAACTCAGGAGTTTCATGCTGATGTGGCTTGGAAGACATCCTATCTTATTCAGCCACCACCTGCACAATCCCACTGAGAGTTAAAGATCATTCCTGGATCAGCAACTGATGATTTGTTCCAGAAATTCAATGCAATTGTTGTTGTCATGGTAACCATGGCTTGATTGCAGCTGGCTAACTAACTCCTGAGGAATAAGTTTTCAACCTTAAACTTAAGAGATTCGGCAGATGCTGGAAACCTGGAGAAGTGCACACAAAATGCTGGAAGAACTCAGCAGGTCAGGCAGCATCTGTGGAAGGGAGTAAACAGTCAATGTTTTTGGCTGAGGTCCTTCATCAGGACTGGAAAGGACGGTGGAAGTAGCTAGAATAACAAGGGGAGGGGGAGGGGACGGGGTACAAGTTCCTAGGAAGGACATGTGGCTGTGTTGGTAAGTCTGGGTGAGAACATGATTGAAGAGTTGGAGTCCAGCAGAGACACAAAGGGAGCAGTGGGAGAAGGTCTCACTGAACTCCCATCTTCAGGATGGGCATCCCTCAAAATCAGAAACACAAGTGATTCTGCAGGGGCTGGAAATACAGAGCATCCCACAAATGCTAGAGGAATTCAGCTGGTCAGGCAGCATCTATGGAGGGGAATAAATGGTCAATGTTTTGAGCCAAACTTCAGTGGCTCCAGTATGGTAATGAAGGACTGGATGTGGGTGAGAGGAGAAGCACTTGAGTTTTGGAGGTTATGAGGTCCCTGACTTTTCAAAGCTGGCACATGCAAAGTGCTTGCAACAGGAAGTGCTGCAGTCACTCTATTTGCAAAAGCATCTAACGGCTTCCGGGAGCTCCTCAAGCAGGCAGATCATGAAGATGATTGGGACGTGTTACTGAAGACCTCAGCATTGTACCACGACTGATCCTGGGGATTAAAGGCACACAGCTTGAAAGTAATGGGCAGATTAGAATATCAGACCTTCGGAACTGAGGACATGTGGGAGAAGGACCAAACTGAGCAGGACAAGCTGTGGGAAGGGGAGGTGCGGAGGGAGGATTCTCAGTGAATGGAGAACAAGTCTCTAACGTGAACTTCAAACTTCAGCAGCAACTGTGACATCTGTTGCACAGAATTCAGTTGTGACTGAAAACGGTCTGCTGCTGCAGACATAACTCTAACCTCAGAGAAGGCCAAGTGCTGTACTGCTTGTAGCTTTGAAAATACCTGTGGTTTTAGATTCTCATGCCTTTTGCTCTTTCTTGGCTGCTGCCGGAGGTAGAAAGTACATGTTGCAAAACATTGCACAAAAGAGGTCAGAGAGACTCCCTGTCTACAGGATCACAAGACAAAGGAGCGGAAGTAGGCCATTTAGCCCATCGAGTCTGCTCCGCCACTCCACCATGAGCTAAACTATTCTCCCGTCTAGTTCCAATTTCCGGCTTTTTTCCCCATATCCCTAGATACCCTGACTAATTAGATACCTGTCAATCTCCTCATACACTCTCAATGATCGGGCCTCCACAGCTGTATGTGGCAACGAATTCCATAAATCCACAACCCTCTGGCTGAAAAAATCTGTCCTCATCTCTGTTTTAAATGGGCACTCTCTAAGACTGTGACCTCTTGTCCTGGACTCACCCACCAAGGGAAGCAACCTTTCCACATCTACTCTGTCCAACCCTTTCAACATTCGAAATGTTTCTATGAGATCCCCTCTCATTCTTCTATACTCTAATGAATACAATCCAAGAGCTGACAAACGCTCCTCATGTGTTAGTCCCTGCATTCCAGGAATCATTATTGTTATTGTGGGCATACAGCTGTTTGTTCTGTGAGGTATGGGTATGGAGACTGCAATAATGCCAAGAAGGAGCCCTTTGATCTTTATCTAGCAAGAAATGGATTGATGATTAAAAATAGAAACATTTATGAATGAAATAAAATGGAGAGAAGGAGAATGCTGGTGATTGTTAGAGAGTGTTCTGGAGTTAGGGTATATAGCAAAATATTAACTTAATTAACCAATCTTAAGACCTGAACATGGGGTGTAGATTAAATTTAAAATGCAGCTCAGGCAATGGATTCCTAGAACTGATCTTGAACTGCAGTTAAATGAAAAACCAGACAATGCTGAATCACATTCGTATTGGGTGTCTGGAGTGTGGGTGTGAAAGTTATATGTGTAACCCTCAGGTTCAGCTGGCGACGTTGGTCTCTGGCCCCGCCAAACATGTGAAATCTGAGGTGCAAAACCTCTTGTTTGGGTGGATGCTGCAGGATGTGATCCCTGTTATAAGTAAGTACCATGAAATAACAGACAGTACACCATATGCAATTAAACAATTTAGCTTTATAATTCTTAATTTGATGAGAGGGCTAGTAAAGAAAACAAAAAGAAGAGGGCCAGTTTTAATGAAACAGTCTAACGTGCATGTTGGAGCTCACAGTTTCCTGTCCAATAGTCCTCCATCGATTTCCCCCGGGCATCGTTGACTCCCAGCCCCATTTCAAGTCCACTCCTTCCTGCAGTCTATGATCTATGACCTCTCCATTTTGGCACCTACTCTCTCCTTCCTCTGTCGAACAAAAGACCTTGAACAACTCGCTCTCAGGCACACAACAAGAAAAAAACACTCTCTTCATTGGACGGTGCGCATTCCAAAGCCCTGTTATCTCTAGTCATAACAGAAACACTGCTGCTGCAGAACAACCTTTATATTAGCAGTGAAACCTTTCCCAGGTTGTTACATATGTAATTCAAAGGAAACTTTGTAGATACATTATAAATATAGAATTATCCTTTGATCTTTAGCATATAAAATGTCATGCAATGTTGGATTGAATAGGACTCTTCCTCTGAAAGGGTCTCAATATGATGCCTGTTGTGTCTCTTTTTGTTGAATAAAAGACTACCTCATATGTACCAGCTGCATCTCTCCAGTGGCTTTGTACACATTGCAACAGAAACTCATATTGCTTTTTGATTTCATTGTGCTACTCTTTTGTCAGGAGGTGAACAATATCTTATAATCCATATCCGAAGAGTAATTTTACATTGAACATGAGGAATAGAAGTCTGAAGACCCACACTTCATTCCCTGTTATCCGATTTCTGAACAGTCCATGAATACTACCTCACTATTCCTCTTCTGCACTATCAACCAATCTATCTATCTATTCACAAAGCCATAAGACTTTCCATACACTATGGAACCATGGAATCCTCATGAAAACATATTTCAACCACAAATATTTCACCCGATGTTCCCTTGGATATAAAGCTTGGCCTTCCTACAGTGAAAACCAACATCAATAACCTTCAGATACTATTTTAAAATTGGAAACAAAGATATTCTGTGATATCTTTGCAAATGATAACAGATTTCAGTTTAGGAATATTACAAGTGCCAGGATGGATGGAGGTGCTTTGGAATGTTGTTAGCAACACAGCATGTGTTCATTGTCACTGTTATAGAGAAAGAAAATATCCATTGTTCTCCCTGGTCTTCTTGCCATTATAACAGCAGCTATGCTGCCACAGTAAGATTAATAGGCTTATTAAGCTGAGCAAATTCCGTTTCTCATGAGTTTAACACAATTCCCAGTTGAAATTGGATGTCATTATGAAAAACTGTAATCGCATACATTTTGAAAACTGAGTTCATTTTGAAAATAGTATACACACTCATTTAGGAGTTGAGAATGTTACATGTAGAGGGCATAAATAGACCACACTATTGAGAACATTGCCATAGGTTAGGCATAATAAGTCATTTTTAATAGGCCTCCTGTAAATGGAGAGCTCTTGTGTTGAATTTGCACTCATATGAGGCTTTGATATTTGTCTGCATATAATTTATGTGTGTCTCTTCCTGTGAACAGGCCTCGTTGTGTCGTTTACTTCCAGGGGTGCTATTGACTTTCTGGTGCCTTGTCCAAAATAGTTATTTTTCACATGTGCCTTCAAAGGGAGATTTAAGGATCAGCTGTATTTGTCACATGTACATTGAAACATTGAAATGTACAGTTAACTGTATTGTTTGTGTCAATGACCAATGAAGTCCGAGGATATGCTGGGGGCAGCCTGCAAGTGTCTCCATGCTCCTGGTGCCAACATAATGTGCCGAGAATTTAATGACCCATATGTCTTTGAAAAGTGGAAGGGAAGCAGATCACCTGGGGGAAACCCATGGGGGGAATGTACAAGCTCCTTACAGACAGTGAATTGAACCCCGATTGGTAGCACTGTGAATCATTACGATACCTGTTACATAGCATACCCTAAAACATTTGCATACCCTCCAGTAGGCACCAAAGTAGAACAGTTAAATATGGTGACTCTACTAACCTTCGTAATTTGATCAGAATCAGAATTAGCTTTAATACCACTGGAATACGTTGTGAAATTTGTTGTCTTTGCAGCAGCCGTAGAATGCAGTACATAATAACAGAAAAAAATCCACGAGTTACAGCAAGTACACATATTAAATAGTTTAATTAAATAAGTAGTGCAAAAATCAAAATAAAAAAGTATTGAGGTAGCGTTCATAGGTTCAATGTCCATTCAGAAATTGGATGGCAGAGGGGAAGAAGCTGTTCCTGAGTTGTTGAATGTGTGCTTTCAACCTTCTGTATCTCCTTACTGATGGTAGCAATGAGAACAAGGCATGGCCTGGGTGTTGAGGGCCTTTAATGATGAATGCCACCTTTCTGAGGCATCTATCCTTGAAGATGTCCTGGTACTATGGAAGCTAGTGTCCATGGTGGAGCTGACTATGTTTACAGATCTCTGCAGCTTATTTCAATCCTGTGCAGTACTTCCTCCACAGCCCCAATACCAGACAGTGATGCAGCCAGTTAAGATGTTCTCCACAGTACATCTGTAGAAATCTGCAAGTGTTTTTGGTGACATACCAAATCTCCTCAAGCTCCTGATGAAAATTAGCCGCTGTCATGACTTTTTTGTAGCTGCATCGATATGTTGGGTCTAGGATACATCCTCAGGGATATCAACACCCAGAATATTGCTCACTCTTTCCACTGCTGACCCCTCTATGAGGACTGGTGAGTGTTCCCTCACCTTGTCCTTTCTGAAGTCCACAGCCAGTTCTTTGGTCTAACGGATACTGAGTTCAAGGTTGTTGCTAAGACACCACTCAACTAGGTGATACATCTCACTCCTGTATGCTCTCTTGTCACCAAAGAAAGCTGCATGCATTTAAAGAGGGCCTATTGCAAACTGGTAAGCAAACATTGCAGGCTGTTTGTAATAGCGAGCTTGTGCATATGTAATGATCAGATTTCTGATTATTAAACTGGTGCAAGCTAAAGTTTATCTTAACCTTCTTCTTTGAAATCATGCTGAGGATCTTATACAGTATGTTGATGTAATACCGCAACTGAATGAGGCTTCAATTTGACACCTCATCCAGTCAACCAGAAGAGATAGCAGCAGAAATAGGCCATTCAGCCCATCATCTACTCCATTCCATCATGGCTCATTTATGAGCCTTCTCAACCCCATTCTCCTGCCTTCTCCCTGTAATCTTTGATACGCTGATTAATCAAGAACTAGTCAACCTCCGCCTTAAATATAGCCAATGAATTGGTCTGCACTTAGTCAATGGCAATGAATTCCCCAGATTCAGCACCCTCTGGTTACAGAAATGTTTCCTCATCTTGGTTTTACATGGACATCGCTCACTTCTGAAGCTGTGCCTCTCATCCTGGACTCCTCCACTATAGGAAACATGCGCTTCTTACAGTGGAAAGCTCATTTGATCTTGCACTGGAAAAGTGAGAGGCATTTGATGTTCTCAACTCTCGAGCAGACTTCAGACTTTTTGCTTAGAACCCATGGTTGAAACTGTCAAAGTAAGGAAGTAGGAGGGCAATGAAGAATGAGCTCTGGGAATGATTACTTTTACTACTGGATTGTAGATTTGCAATGATTTATTTAAATAGATATTATTGAATCAAGCTCAAACAAAGTCAGGAACAAAGGAGAAGGGGCAAAGACGGGTTACTGACACCTTAGAATCAGTCGCTTCGGGCAGGTGGGGTTTGTCAGCTGTGGTTGGCAGCTCATCTAGGAGAATGAAAACTCTGATCTCAAACCTTGTGGCTATACCCACTCATGGAGAAGGCTTTGGGAGTAAACTCCGAGGGAAAATTCTGGAGCTGGAGTCCCTAAAGGCAGTCCTACGTTGAGTTCAATGCTGACTGGCAACTCCTGCATCACTGCTGGTATCAAACTGTATCGGTCTCTGCTGTTTCTTTGTGTTCATCAGATGTGTGGAGAGGGAGAGCTTGCGATATGGGCAACAGCTTGCTCTCCATATCGTACTGCCCAGGCTTGCGTATCCACAAAGCTTGGATGCAATATCCATGATCAACTCTGACCAATGGAGATTCTCACTGTTTCCAAAGATGAATTAATAAATTGGAGGCTTTTAGGGACTATCAAAAATAGGGCTGAGTATCCATCTGCAAGTTTTATGGACAAAATATGTTTTCCTTTCCATGGAATTCTAGCAAAAATGCTACATTTTTAAACCAGAGTTAAACCAGAGTAACTTAGCTTTGGTACTTTTGGAATTTCTAAATTAGAAAAAACTTTAATATATACTGCTCCTAGAGGACCGCGATCTTGTCGTGGTTTGGAGGCTTGTGTGCCTCAATGGCCCAGAGGGCTGTGTTGGCTGAAGTCAGGGCTTTACGCTTTGGCTCTTGGTAGGGTCATTCATGCCAAAGGGTAGAGGATATACTGAGAGTGGTCCACCAATCCTCCAGGTTCGGGGGTTCAGGTCAGCAATGAAGAATCCTTCCATGTCTGAGTGCGACGGTATTCCTGAGTTGTCATCCAGGACTTGCATGATTGACCATAGTGAAAATCGAGAGGAAGCTACTGACACGATGCAGGAAGTGCTGAACACCACCAGAGATGGAGGAGATTCACTGCTGCCCTAAATCCCAGTGGTATAATGGGCAGGAAGTAAACATATACCAGAAATTCAAAAAGAGCACACAGATACTGGACATCTGAATTTTTAAAAATGCAAATGCAACCAACACTCAGCTGGTTCACCAGCAACCGTGAAAATGAAAATTGAATTACTCTTTCATCAGACCTCTCATCAGATCATATAACCTTACCCATTTTTCTCTGCCAGTTGCCTCATGGTTCAGGTAATAATCTGGAATCCACTATCTTTGTGTTTCTGTCAACAGAGCCCCTATGTTAATCTTATTATGTGATTGGAATGAAGATGGATCACTGCTATTGGATCATCTGTCTGCCACTCTGCAGCCTAGAGGAGATGTCCTTTATCCCAGCTGAAGCATAGCCTTCAGGTCTCATACACCCTCTGGCCAATTTCCCCAATTAAATGTTGTGTCTATTCCCTTAAATAAATGTTGCCTGCTACAATCTTCGACCTCCAGGAACACTCAGATAAAAATGCCACTAGCTGAGAGACCTTGCAAGATCTCATATGTGATTGCGATGTGAGTGAAGTGACATGTTTTGGGGAGTTCGACATGATGTTTTACTTGAGAAAAAAAAACAGCAAGCTAAGTGGTGCCCGCAGACCTCATCTTAAAATCTATTTTTTTTTTCATATTCACAAACAATGAAGAACTACTACAAATTTTAAAATAAAAAGAACCTTAGAAACCTAATCTAAAAGCAAAATATGTAGGTTCTGGAAATCTGAATTAAAAATAGAAAAAAAAATTCAGTAGAGGGGAAAAATGCCCAGAAAGCCTCACCAATGTTGAATGAGGATCACAGAGCAGTCTGCTATCCAAAGCTAAATTGCTGACAGTACATTTGAGAATTCAATATTTGCACACGTATGTGTGGAATCCCTAGACTCACTTACATGGGGTAATGTCAGTAGTTCTGTCGGCCTTTCCTATGAAATCCGGGTCATTAAAAATAACACATTCTGCAAAGTGTTTATGTTAAAATTGTTATTTTTGTAAATGCATGTGACTGGCCAGTTCTAAAAAGCAGGCATCAGGCAAACACCACATTTGCCCTGCAGCCCTCGCCATCACAGAGCAGTCTTAACAAATCCCTTCCAGCATCCTGCCCTTCAATTCCATCAGGGCAGGAGATCCCTGTGGAGTGTTGGTAAAAGGTAAACGATCCAAATTGATTTCTGCTTGTCGGGGCTAAAAACAGCAAAAGACAGGCTTATTACTTGCATGAACAACTACAAACAGTGGCCTCTTGTTTAAGTTTGCAGATTAAGGCAAATTGTTAAAAGTCAGAGAGGCCAGAAGGTGGTACCATTCAGTTACTCTGTTAATTGGAGCACCATGGCCAACATACTTTCTTCCAAGAAAACGTAATATCATAATTTAAATTTAAAGTGAGAGCAGCTGTTCATTATAGGGAGGGTGAGTGACTTGCTGTCTTAGAGACATGTCCATGTTGCTAGCAACCAATTTAAAGTGCTTTCAGTGCATAAACCCTACCATCTGCTTGGTTTCTGGTATTTCTACATCTCTATCACAGAAAAAGGAAAGGGTGCTATTCATATTTTTGCCACCCCCATCGTGTGAAGGGTGAGCAAGCATCCAGTGAAAGCGAAACACAAGCAACATGGAAATAAGATAATCAAGATTAATTAAAACCATAAATCAGTAGGGAGCGACAGTCAGTATTATTTGATGTAAGGCAAGGATATCGCGATTAATATAGTATAAATTACACAGTAGACTTAATATTCTAATAATTCTGAAGAAAATTAAGCCGAACTTGCTCTGCAATGCTCAATTAAGTTTTAATTACACCTCTGTCACTTTGTTCTATTGGTCTTATTTGTGTTGGAGATATGAGCTGTAAACTTTAATAAATTAACCTTGACAGTTATTGTGGATCACTGGCATAAACACTAATATTTATTTATTTTTCTATTTATTTAGGCTTTTCCAGACCTTTGAGCCACACTACTAAGTAATTCCCTGATTTAATGCTAACTTCATCATGGGATAATGTACAATGACCAATTAATCTATCAACTTGTACGTCTTTGGACTGTGGGAGGAAACTGGAGCACCCGGAGGAAACCCATGTGGTCATGGGGGAACGTATAAACTCCTAACAGGTAATGGTGAGAATTGAACCCGGGTCACTGGTACTGTAAATCATTGTGCTAGCCACTAGTCAAATGCATGCAGCTCAGTGCTACAGCTAGCTATGACGTTGTTCTGCAATCCCAGAATGATAGTTAACCTCTTCTAACACTGACCAGCAGCTACTACATTCTGGTAATCCTTTCGTGGCCCACCATGGAAACTAAATGGATCATTTCTAAGGCATGCTGGGCCGAATTTGCCTGGCAAGTAGAGTTCCTTTAAAATCATAGCAAATATTTCTGAGAAATTTTGAGAGGGTTGGTTGTTTCTCAGTTTGTTAGTTACCACGGCAGATGACAGGGATCAAAACCTTCACTCAAATTCTTGGCAATGGCAGTGTTTTTTGGAGTTGATGCTACAGGACTAGATAAAGTGGGAAAACCACTACCAGTTCTGATTTACGATTTACTCAGAAGTATTTGTTCTTACGAAGGGAATTTCAGGCCTGAACCTAGTTTCTGTCACAAAATAATTTCTGCTACCTGAAACTCGGCAGCTAGAATGGAATTCTCAGCCGCCCAGAGAGTCCGTCTTGTGGCAATTTGTAGGGAATGAAAGTGTGCCTCAGATGCTTTTGACTAGAGCAGCACCATATTGCTCTGGTGGGCTACAAGGGGTCTATAATTGGGCTTGTATGAGTCAGGCAGCTCAGTGCTACAGCTTGCTATGAAGTTGTTCAGCAATCTCAGAATGGTAATTCGTCTCTTCTAAGATTGACCAGCAACCTCCACGTGTGCTGAAGTCTTTTCAAGGCCCATCATGGAAACAAAATGGGCCAATTCTAAGGCACGCTAGGCTGAAATTGCTTGGGAAGGTCAGGACCTCTCCACGTTCCACCACTTTGAGAAAGGACTAAAATGCAGAAGATGCACTTTTGCCCCTCCATAAAAATCTTCCAGCTTCTCTGAGCATGTAATAAATCTGACAGTCCCAAATTCCACAACTTCCATGGCCTTACAGTGTTTGCTATGGAGGGGTGTCTGGGAACAGGACTGCAATTTCTAGCAGAAAGTGAAAGATTTGGAGGATTAGAGGATTGTTGGTGGGTGAGTGTTGTTGGATATGCTATTTTAACAAAGGTCCAGCACAGATTTGATTGGCCAGTCCTTCTGTGTTGTAACAATTCTTTGATTCTATTCTAAACAATTGCACCTGAAGGAACATGTAATTGGGGACTGGGGGTAACAAAGGGGTATGAGTTAAACTCCAAGAAACCTTCCCCACATCGCTCCCTTTATTCCATGGTCCACCTTTCTCTCCTATCACGTTTCATCATATTCAGTCTCTTCCGCCCTTCATCTTCCTAAATCGCTGCACTTGGGTCTGGTTGTCACCCGGCTAGTCTTGCTCCACCCATTCCATCCAGCTTTACACACTGACCATCTCACTTCTATTTCTCTGTCCATATTTATTTAGTTATTTGTTTATTGAGATAGAGCATGGAACAGGCCCTTCTGACCCTTCAAGTCATGACAGCCAGCAAAGCTCAGCTTAACCCTTGCCTAATCATGGGTCAATTTACAATGACCAACTAACCTACCAACTGGTATACCTTTGGACTGTGGGCGGAAACCGGGGTGCCTAGAGGAAACCCATGCAGTCACGGGGAGAATGTACAGTGGAGGGAAATGAACATGGACTCTGGTACTGTAAGGCACTGTGCTATCCTGCTGCTCCACGTGAAGGGTCTCAACCTAAAATGTTGACTGTCCATTTCCTTCCATAGATTCTGCCTGCTTTCCTAATGCATGATTCAGTGCCAAATCAAAACATATTTAAAAAAACTACTCTAACCCATTTGTTAAATAAGGAAATATCCTACAGTAATATTAAGCTATATTATAGAAAACAGCTTAATGCCATTGATGACCAAATTAGCTTAGAGTGAAGACAAAGAATGGGCTTTCCTGATATTTGAAGTATTCAGGTGGCACTGTTATCCATTATGCTCCTGAAGCAACAAGACTAAGACCATGCAATGTATAACTAAGGAGAACTGCAGAGGAGACCTACCAGGATGCTATTAGATCTGAGGACATGAGTTATAAGGAAAAATTTGACTAATTTGGGTTGTTTTCTCTGGACCAGTAGAGGGTGAGGGGAGGCTTGATAAACACTGATAAGATTATGAGGGGCATAGATAGATGTGCCATGTTCTGGTCACCTCACTACAGGAAGGATGTGGAAACCATAGAAAGGGTGCGAAGGAGATTTACAAGGATGTTGCCTGGATTGGGGAGCATGCCTTCTGAAAATAGGTTGAGTGAACTCAGCCTTTTCTCCTTGGAGTGACGGAGGATAAGAGGTGATCTGATAGAGGTGTATAAGATGATGAGAGGCATTGATTATGTGGGTAGTCAGAGGCTTTTTCCCAGGGGTGAAATGACTAGCATGAGAGGGCACAGTTTTTTAAGGTGTTTGGAAGTAGGTATAGAGGAGATATCAGGGGTAAGTTTTTTTATGCAGAGAGTGGTGAGTGTGTGGAATGGGCTGCCAGCGATGGTGGTGGAAGCGGATACAATAGGGTCTTTTAAGAGACTCCTGGATAGGTACATGGAGCTTAGAAAAATAGAGGGCTATAGGTAACCCGAGGTAATTTCCAAAGTAAGTACACATTTGGCACAGCATTGTGAACTGAAGGACCTGTATTATGCTGTAGGTTTTCTATGTTTCTATTAGGCAGCTGGTATCTTTATCTTAGGGTAGAACTATCAAATTCTAAAGGTATGAATTTAAAGAGAGTTCGGTAAGTTCAAAGGAAATATGTGGAGTAAGTATTTTACACAGCAAGGGTGGGTTCCTATAATGCACTGCCAGGACTGGTAGTGGAGGCAAATGTGAGGCTCCATGGGGCATTTAAGAGGCTCTTAAGCAGGCAATTAAATGTGGAGAGGATGGAGGGATATGGAAATTTTGTGGAGGTAGACTGGGGTTGTTTAGTTAGGCATCAATTACCAGTTTAATTAGTTTGACACAACACTGTGTCCCAAAGGAATTGTTCCTGTGCTGTACGGTTCTATGTAGGAGGTAGGCAGGAATCCTTCCTTCAGTGCTTTGAATAGAAGTGAGGTGATGAATGCAATGGAGAGCACTGATCCTGAAGAAGGATTCAGAGGGAATTCGTCTTTGCCACTTAGCAATTTAAGGTTTTAACCCCAGCCATATTTATACTGAAATAGTCTACTGTTGTAGTATTAGCCACTAAGGAGTACCAGTCCATTAAATTAATATGAATATTTTACAAATTCCTACTGGGACAGACCTTGTGCTTAAAAGCAGCCGATCAGAGTGCTGCCATGCTCTGCTGGCTTTTAAGCACTTAACTATGTAGCAGCTTGGGATTTCATTTCAAATTATTATAAGTTTTAAATTATTTAATGCAATTCTTCAAAAATAAAGCTCTGGAAGCTGCATCATGTCAAGCCACATTTTTGTGTGCTGTTTAATTTAGTTTCAATAGAAGCTAAATGAAAATCAGGTACTTTATACAAATAGCATAGTGACTGAATTTTGTTCCTGGTCACCAATTGCACCAACTGGCAGAAAGAGTCAGACGGCCAGATTAAACCAAGGCAAATTCATAATGGGACCGTTATGATCCATGAGCCTAGCAGGGAACTTTTTTTAAACTTTTCTATCACTGGCTTTGCCTCTGCCAAACACAGAACTCCCTCCCAAATACTTACTTTAACTGCTAGAGTTCGGCACCCATCCAAACACCATGGCATCAAAATGAAAACCAAATACATTATCTTCTTAATTTGTGTGTGTGTGTGTGTGTGTGTGTGTGTGTGTGTGTGTATATGGGTATAGAAGTGAGTTGAGATTTTTTTTTGAAGTTGTTGGTGAGGTCTACTTTGCAGTGTTGTTGAAAGTTTTTGTCACCTACCTACAGGAAAGATGTAAATAAGGTTGAAAGAGTACAGAGAAAATTTACTGGGATATTGGAGGACTTGTGTTACAAGGAAAGATTGAATAGGTTAGGACTGTATTCTTTAGAAATGTAGAAGACCGAGAGGAGATTTGATAGAGAGATACAAAATTATGAGGGATTTAGATAGGGTAAATGCAAGCAGGCTTTTTCTGCTGAGGTTTTGTGAGACCACAACTAGATTAAGGGTGAAAGGTGAAATGTTTAAGCAAAACACGAGGTGAAACTTCTTCACTCAGAGGGCGGTGAGAGTAGGGAACAAACTGCCAATGCAAGTGCTGGATGTGGTTTTGATTTCAACATTTACATTTTGATAGGTACATGGATGGGAGGGGTGTAATGGCTACGGTCCTGGTGCAGGCTGAAGGGAGAAGGCAGTTTAAATAGTTTATAATGGGCTAGATGGGCCAAAAGGCCTGTTTGTGTGTGTGTGTGTGTGTATGGATGAAAGGGAGAGGGGGAGGGAGGGAGGGGGAGAGGGGGGGAGAGAGAGAGAGAGAGAGAGAGAGAGAGAGAGAGAGAGAGAGAGAGAGACAGACAGACAGAGAGAGAGAGAGAGAGAGAGAGAGAGAGAGAGAGAGAGAGAGAGAGAGAGAGAGAGAGAGAGAGAGAGAGAGAGAGAGAGGTGGGAGGATTGGAAGTGAGTTAACCTGAGGAAATGCTGGTATAAAAAATGATCCCTTTAAAATGCAGAACCAGTCCTCCCAAATCCTGTAAAAAAATTGTTCTGTGCAAGTAGCTTCAGTGAGTGTGCACCATGTACACGTCAGTAAAAACTACAGAAAGGACAGCCAGACTTCACCACACACGTATGAACAGCACATATGCTGCTTCTGTGCAATTTCCCCGTGGAATGCCACTGAAATTCCTACGTTCTTCCTATGCTGGTTCCCAATTTGAGACAAATGACTCTCCTGGAGAGAGGGTGGTTGGGGATGACACAAAAATTAAAGCAATCTCTGAGGTTTTATTTACCATTTAGATAAAAACTCTTAAAAAAGCAGTAAAAAATGTATGTATTTGTCAGATAGAGCTACCCCAGCATTAGGACAGCCCGTGGTCACCAGGAATCGCTGACTCTATCAGCACCTCCATCCCTAACATAATCAGGTATTTAATGGGGGAGGTTGTTACACTTTACTGAAGGTGAACAAATGGGGCCATTAATTCAGAAAGGTTGGGGACCTCTGACCTGGGGGTATAGAGGACCTGCTATTTACAAGTCCTGTCAAAGAATTCCTGGTAAGGTGCTGCTGTGCAACTTGTGCATGGTCTGTCTGCACCACACCCTTGTTCTGCCAGCAGTGGATGCAGACAATCCTTAACGTAGTGGTAGGGTTGTTTTCCCCAGGATGCTGTCAAGCTGGTTGAATGGTGCGTGAGTGTTCAGAATATATTGTCACATTCACGGCCTTTGCTATAGGTGGTGGGAAGACCTTGGGAAGTGAAAACGAGAGCAACTTGCTGTAGAAGAGCCCTTCTCTGGTCCTCTCTCCTAGCCTTGAATTCGGGGCCTTTATCCTTTTCTCATCAAGTGGCTGCAAGAATTGTGCACACTTCTCCGAGCCTGAGTTAACAAAGGTTCAATACGATTCAGCAGCTCTATTGTCCGAGGCACAAACCCTTGTGTTTGGTTTGGCTTATTCACCACTGCACCACTTTCAGTGAAGTGTATTTATTCCCTGCGATATGCTTGTTCCCTTTGACATTTGTCCTTGTTCTCATTCAGACCCTGCTGCCACTTGAAAAGCTTCTACCCACAGACTTCTACGCAAGCGAATGTTGGCTTCTGCTGCACACCAGTGAAACGTGCGTGCCTGCACACCCTTGGTGTTGGTGACTGGATTAGTTGGCAGTAACTTTGTTTGAGTTTCACCAGCTACCATAACTAATGCCCACTTGCTGAGAAGAGCCAGCAAAATTTTGGGCTGGTAGGGGAGAGGGATTGGCTGTGTTGAATTGCATGTTAGTGTTATTATACAAAAAGATAGAAATAGTTTAAAAATTATGAAATCATATATTCACACAACCATATCAAGGGTCTGGAATGGTTCACACAGCTCCAAAACCACCCCCACCACAGCAGTTGGAAATTAAAAGCTCAGAGAAATTAAGATGGGTACATAAATATGAGGGTTTCAGAGGGATATGGGCCAGATGCTGGCAAATGGGATTACTTTGCTTGGCACCAGGGTTGGGATAGATGGGTGGTGCTGAAAGTTTCTATACTGTATTACTTTATAAAGTATGACTTTATCAGAGCAGCCATGCAGACTTCTGGGTGTCTTATTGCTCATTGGGAAATGCATTTCCTCTTTTTTTAAGTGGGACTTTCATTCCCCTGACAATGAACCTACCCCAAAAGATGTTAGCAGTTATCTAACATGCAAAGTTCATTAGCAGAGAAACTTCCGATCTGAATGGTCTGAAGAACAACAGTTTAATTAGTTCAAAAGTGCTTAGGATGTAACCCAGCTCCATATTCCTGAGCAACACATACACATTCAGAACTACTTTTCTTTTCGATTGTCAAGTATCTGTCTATCCTTGTTTTGAAAATAAGTTCTTTGAGAAAGGGACATCCAAAAGTTTAAGAATCTCAGAGAGAGAAAAGTGCCTCAACTCTACATCTAAAATACTTTCCAACAATAGCTCCTAGATTTTTTCACAAGAGAAAAACCTCTTCTGATCCACCCTGCTAAGATCCCTTGTGCCTTTATATTTCAGCCAGTTCAGCTCATCAAAATTCCAGCAACTCAGTCTAACCTAAGTAACCATCTCCCAAGAGACAATCAACATACTGTAGATCACAGTCTAATAAATCTCCTCTGAACTGCTTTCGATATGTTTATGCTTTTCCTTAATACCACGCAGAGTATTGTTGACTACTGGGAATCTCTATCCCATGAAGGAGCATTCAGAAAGGGCTTGAGAATTCTGAGGGCAAAAACAGTCAGGAGCTCTTTTCAGGATTGCATGAAAGGATAGTGCCACCTTACATAATACACCCCAGTCTGCCACATCAGACACCTTCCACCAATTCAGAGGAAGAATCTGTGGTTTCCACATTGGTCTCACCAACCACCACAATAAACTAAAATGGAAGCAAATTATACACAATCATGAAAAACTGCCTATTAATAGTAAGAAAAAACTGAAGCATAATCTTAATTTTTTGTATTCAGTCCCCTTAGCAATAAACGATAACATGCTATAGGCTTTATTAATATTTACTGGGTATAACAATCGCTAACTGCTTGTCCTTATCCAATTATATAGAAGCTATGGTCAAGAAAGGACCATTGCCTCTATTTCCTCAGAAGGCTAAGAATGTCCCAGATGACTCTTAGCAGTTTTTATAGATGGTCCATAGAGAGCAGGTTAGCCAGACACATTGTGGCCATGCTTTGTTGGCACCAGAGTGTATGGCAACATTTGTAAACTGCCCCCAACATTGTGAATGCACTTCTCTTTATGTTTCAATGTACACGTGACTCTGAATCTGAATCTGAGATGCATCACAGTTCGGTATTTTAACTACAGAGATATTGCAGAGATTTGTGAATTCAGCCTGGTCTATCACTGAGCCAGCCAAGAACTCTGTTTGCATTTCCCACTGCCTCAGGAATGTAGCTAACATAATCAAAGGCCCCTCTGATGCACCATCAATAACTCTTGGAGACGTGAGGTGAGATATAGGCTTTTATTGGCTGGAAGAAAGAACAAGCAGCAATTGACCACCACACAACATCCAGGAGACTGAGGCCGGGGCTGTGCCTCCAATCGCCTTTATACCGGGGTCTGTGGGAGGAGCCACGGTCAGTGGGAGGAGCCACAGGAGCAGTCAGCGGGGGTGGGGGGGAGTGTGTCCAGACAGGTATATGTAGTTCACCACACCCTCCCAAGCTGATCATTCTCATTTCTTCCCCTTTCCATCTGGCAGAGAATATAAAATCTAGAAAACATGCATCAGTAGGCAAAAGGACAACTTCTATCCTACAGTTATAAACCTCTTGAACAGTTCTCTTGAATGATAAAGATGATCTCTTGATCTCTCATCTACCTCATCATCACCATTGCACCTCATTGCCTACCTGCACTGTACTTTCTCTATAACTGTAACACTCTATTTTGCATTCTGTTTTTGCTTTTCTCTTTGTATTACCTGGATCTACTGATATCTGGATAAATTGCAAGACAAAGTTTCTTCACTGTCTCCCAATACGTGTGACAGTAATAAACCAATTATCGCTAATGACCAAATAATTTGCTGTACTGCAAAGTAACCATTTGTGAATCATGCAGAAAGCGCACAGATTCCTCTGCAACTCACAGTCTGTGCTCTCTCACCACCAAGGAAATATGCTTTTCATAGAGACATAGTTTGCGGAGGACATGAAGATAGATGGAGGGTTAGGTAGTGCTGAGGAAGCAATGTGATTGCAGTGGACTTAGACAAATTGGAAGCATGGGCAAAAATAGTGGCAGATGGAATACAGTGCTAGGAAATATATGATAATGCATTTTGCTAAAAAGGAACAATAGTGCGGACAATTATCTAAATGTGGAGAAAATTGAAACATCAGAGGTG